>NW_010400700.1:2483-43748 GCF_000710305.1 Buceros rhinoceros silvestris | reverse complement strand
TGCTGTCCTTCAGCAAAAAATGACACAGTATTTGCATTTCTGGCAAACTGAGTTCAGACTCATTTTACCTCACCTCCCTTTTCTCTCTTGATCTGCATGGGATGTTTTCCGGGTATTAGCTGATGATATCCAAAGGGTCTGTTCTCCTCCTATATGTTATGAACAACTTTCAGAGAAACACCTGGAAGAGTGCTAACACTGGTGACAGAACGATGCCAGAATACAAGAGGGAAGAAGTTGGATATCCTGAGAGTTTTGCAGTCCACCAAGTCTGTTATTTCTGTTCTGTCTTCATAATAGCTATAAAATATGAGCTGGGAGTATGATGTCAATGCATCCACTTTCAATAATTGATATGATGAATAATCTCAACCTTCTGACACCTTCTGTATCTCCTCACATCTCGGGAAACTTCATTCATCAACAGCATTTGAAATATTTAAGTAATCTCAGTGATGTATGGAGCACTGAAACTCCCTTGTTAGAAATCTACGCTACTAACATTCTATCAAATTAAAAAGCCACTGAGCTCTTGTGCATAAAATTATCATAAATTATCTCTGAAGGTTCATTGCTGTTTGGAATGTTTAATTGCTCACTCAGCTGAACTTCAGCAGCTCAGGATTATTAATCAATTTGTCAAAAGGTTTCTCATAATGTCATCTTTTACGCTGCAGTTATACGCATGGAAAACCCACGTGCAAGACAGTTTGATGCAGCAAGTCAACAGCAGCCATGCACACCTTTCACAATACTCCTTTCATAGACTGAAGAGTATTTTTGGTTGTTGATTTCTCACAGGAAAATGGGAAATTATAATTATCTCAACCTAATTTATTTGGATGGAAAACTAGATTCTCTAAAACAAAATTTTTAAGTAAGAATGGAAACAGATAATAAGACTGGGAGTTTTGAAGCATGTAATCCTGGTCTAATGTTGATTGTTCTCATTAAAGTAAATACTTCTACTAACTGCAGTAACAGTAAAGAAACCATTTGGAAATGCCTTACCTTAAGTGTACGTGAACAGTTTCTTCAGCCAGTTTTATTACCAAAAATAACATCTTCGCTTTAAAGTGATTTTTCGTGAGAGAATTCAGCTTTGATGACATACTAAAACAATGTATTTTTTCTTAATCGGAATACGCGTTTCATTATTTGTTTTAAAAATGTATTTTTAAATTTTAAGAGTTCTGAATTGATCCTTTTACAGAGTTTTGGGGTTTTTTTTCCTTTCTTTTGTTTTACAAATGCAACTCTGTATGAAACTTTATGAGAGAGGTGATGATAATGTTTCTATTCATAATTTTTTTCTCCATGAATCCTTTAGGAGTTCTTTGATGCAGCACCATAGATATAAAGGATTCTGCTTTTCCTGCTCTAGAGAATTGAAAAGAGTTTGGAATGTTTGGGAGTAATATATCTAACGATTCTCTAAGCCACTCCAGATTTTCTCTTATGCTAAAAAAATAGAAAGAGTGGGAGCATTATGGACACTATCCACTTATTTCTATTCCATGTATGGTCACCATATTGTTTCCCATGCATGTAGAAAGACAGAGGATGAATACTAGCATATATGTGATAAGTATCGCGTATCTATTTGATATTAGGTATTTATGCAGTATGTCACACCATGGTATTTCTACCAAAAATTGAAAATGAAAGACATATCAATACGTTTTCAGTGTCAAACTTCTTGCTTGAAATTAAAGTATTGGGATGATAAATACTCTCGTGTGCCTAGGAAATGTTTCAGGTACCAGGAATATGCTGAGAGCTAGCATTATTTCTTTTTTCTACAAGTATTCTCACGGTAATCCTTCAAAGCCTTCCTTAAAACATGTCCATTAGCAGATGATAAAATGGGGAACAAAACGCCAGCCACAAACACGCTACAGCTCTCTACTTTCTGACATCTGGGGATATCAGCACAAGAAATGCCTAACAGCTCCTTGGAACAATTTCATCACCATTACCCTCCCTATTACACAGAACTTCTAGCACCAAGAAATAAAGATTGTCATTATCTTTGGCATTGAGTCAATCCAAAAGTGATATGCTGAAGATTGAGCATGAAATCTTTTGAAGAAATAGGAAGAGAAGCCAGATCTTCAGATTCCCAGTAATATGTCTTAACACATGAACCCTTCCTTCATCACCCTGCTCCACAGTGATGCCTTACAGATGAACAACTGAGCTGTGATTAGACAGACTACAGACTTTTCAGTATTTGTATCTTTTTTTTTTGCTCTTTGCACTATCTAAGTCTGCCATAGCATGTATTGGCAGTAGAAAATTACAGCATTGAGAAATGTGGAGATAACGATGTTTAAAGTGCACCGTGTATGTGGCAGATCACAACAATTCCTAGAAGTGTTCAGGTCTGTGAGGTCAGAATATACACACTTTGTGTATGTGGTGTTCTTCCTTCATCCAGCATCTATTTATCCATTCACTGATTTCTTTCAATCAACTCAGATGTGAACGTACTGTTGTGGATGATGCTAAACCTCCTCATGCTTGGCTCTAGTTATTACCTTAGTGAAAACAAACTCATCAGTAAGAATCAAGACTGTTGTCACCATTTCAGTAAATAAATCTGAGGATCAGCGACCAGTTCTGTGTATTGCAAAGAAGGTTTTGTGTCTCTGGCCCTATACAGAGAAAATGGAAGCGATGCTGTAATTAGCTCATCAATAAATCAATGGAAGTGAATGGCAGCTGACATAGTTTGGATGCCATGGGACCAAAAGGATATGTGTGTAGTAAAATAAAGAGCAAGACACATGATAAGTGAGAGTCCTCATCTTTACTTATTCTTATAGTCTTCCTGTTAGTTTCATCTCCTTTCATGACTCCACGTCTCTTCTTACTTAATCATGAAAGCTAGGATAACTTCTATTTATGGTCATTCAATCATTTAGACCGACTCCCTGGTGTTTAAATTTCTTCAAAATTTTTTTCAAGTTTGAGCCTGAACCAGAAAATCTAGTGATGTAGGTGTCAGTCCTTCCATGCCCAGAAACAGGTATGTTGCAAATAAGGATTGTTGGTTCTGATTTTGTCTTTCCATGTGCCAGAGCATCTAAAGTAACACACTAAAGCATGCTTGCATATCAGAAAGTGTGCTAGGCTGTAAGGTACATCTTCCTCGGTACATGACTCATTAATTTAATAGCTCATAACACTGCATTATGTTAGCCCAGCTATGACACGTACCTTGCTGTATGCTTCAAAGAATCTTGTGAAATGTTTACTTGGAAAAAAACTTGGTGTATTTAAACATAAGATTAATTACAAGTAACATTCTGTGATCATTTTACATGTAAAAATGTTATTGGTCATGAATTTGTATATAGTTTTAGGCATATGATTTATTCTGGAAACTGAAATCCTGAATACTGTATTTCAGCTTAAGAAAACCATCTGTTTCACTGTCCATTCGAGTCAATCTCTGGTCTTATGGATTTGTCCACCTGCGTACCAACGAGTAAGGACTTTTACTGAGAAAGAATAAATAGAGTCCACACCAAATTCAGTTCCAAGGAACTCAGTGTCTTTTGAAACACTGTGCATCTCTGCAGTCTCAGAAGACTCAGAAGGAATTAGCTGTGCAAGCTGATTTCTGCAACTTGAACTTGCATGGTTCCAATGAACATTCCAGGCTTTCTTGGAAACTTCTGCACTTGCCTCGCAGTGGTACTGAGCGACGGTTGCAAGGGCAGCAGCTGCCTCCATGTCAGCCAAACAAAAGCTAACACAGTAACACAGTAGTTCAGTTTCCAGCACTAGTTATTTTAGATTCATAGCTTTAACAGAGTTAGCAAGACAAAGCTGTGTCTCCTATCACGCTGAAAGATAATTGACTTGATGTCTTAGTAAAGGAAATGTTTATCATGTGTGTAGGACTCTCAGAAGAACAAATCATTCTGATTTTTTTTCTCTACCAAGAGCAATGAAAGAAATACATTTTCTAAAGCAAATTTCTAGTGTTTTTACACTGTTGATTTTTAAACCTTTTTGTGGAAATTTCTGACATGCTGAGCTAAACATTCTTTTTTCTTTTATAGTGTATTAAAGGTATTGACAAAGGATCAAACTGTAGGAGTAAGTTGCTTAAACAGTATATGGTAAGGACTAATTAACATGTTTTGTGTACAAGAGTCCAGATTCATTCAGATCTCTCTGTATGATGCAAGTCATCCACAAAAGGACACAAACCAAACATTGCTCATTTTTGTGAGATGTGTGTCTGGCAAATATTATCCTTCTAAAAACTGCAGGAACGTTACTTTAGCCATTTCCCGTTGACATCTTTGAGTCCTTTGAAATGCTTATAGCAGATTAAAATGGTCATTCCTTCAAAGGATGTTCTTTGCAGGGAGTGTAGGTGAAAGAAATCTTTGCATGTAGAAGACTGCTACTGCATAATAAATCTCATGCCTGAAAGTGTGGAATAATTCTCCTAGTGATTCACAAACCCCTTCCAAAAGATGCTGATGTGAAGGGTGAGCAGACATAGGTAGCTGTATTTCTGACGGCACTGCACCCTATGTCTGAAAACATTTCAACCAACCATGTTCACTTACACGCTTAAGAACACAAGATTTACCTTTGTGGGTTTCTACCCCTGCTTATCTCGACAGCTAGAATAATAGTCACAAATGCTTAGCATCAGGTTGTTTAGGCAGTTGCAGACATTTTCATCAAAAATTAAATATATTTAGTGGATAAGATTCCTTCCAGAGCTTATGCTTCTTGTGAATAAGATGTCCCAACAGCCAGGAATGAATTGACAGATGCAAGTGCAGACCTTCTCATGCTCATCAGGTTCCACTGTATTCATTCCGTCAAATTAGCAGGAACAGCGTAGATGGATGATTGATTCTGTTGCCTTCATGGGTTCTGCCACTTTTCTTCTACATACCTGAAAATAGTTCATGCAAAGGTGGTCCATGCCACCAAAGGAGGACCTTGACCATATCCTTTGAGATCCCAAATCATCTCTTCTCACTACCAGAAGATACAAGTAAACAACAGTGATCTCTGTGCAAAACTGATTCTGGTGAGAGACCACCTGTGATGGACTGCTAAATGCCAACATTAGGAATGATGCCTTAAACCAGTGTTTTCGGACAGGTGCTTCTTTGTACCATTAACTTGGACTGCCTGGCTATGGGGAGCAGCTCCTGCCCCCATGCCAGCTCTCTGCCTTGGAGGCGCCAGTTCCCCGCCTTGGAGGAGGGTAGAACCTGTTGTTACGGTTCCCCCCTCCCGAATTTGGAGGCGCGTCACTGCGCTTGCGCTTTGTGGTCATGGCAGTGGAGGGTGCAAAACCCACTGGGGACCCCAGCACCCATTCAGCTGCGCATGTCCTGGCACCCCAGACCCTTTTTGGAATCTGCTAGTGCAAGTTGTGGGTTTACAGGAGAAGCTTATCACAGTCACAACATGCTTGATACTTTAAGGAAAAAAGTTACTGATAGTTATTGTTACACAAACATTATACACAAAAACTTCAGTCAGGTTTATATATTCATGTACATATTTTAATATTATAAACAATTTTGTTCCCACTCTCCTGATCCCTGAAAAAGGGGATATTTGGTTAAAGAAATCAAATTAATATACCCAGTAAAAGAAATGGATCCTTACAGAGCAGAAATGGGCAACGTTCTCTGACACATAAATGCTCATGCGTAATACCTCAGTCAGTTTGGGACAGACTTCTTTTTACACTAAAACATGGTCTCACTCTTAAGTGCAAACTGAAGAATTAAAACTATTTGACAGCCTGTGTGTAAGATCCATATTTTTTTAGTTCTCAAAATTTTTTAACATGAAAACGGGAGAGGAGAATGGGAAGTTCCATCACTGACATGCGTGATCACAGACACACTTGAATCATATGGAGCAAAATGAAGTTGTAGAAGTGTAAAAATAGCTTTCTTCACCACTAATCAGTGAGTATTTTGTTAAAGGGATGTGTACTTCTGACTACATTTAAAAGCCTTAGCATTTCTCATAGCCAGTTGTTTGTGTTAATATCACTTTGCATATGCAGGACATATACACAACTGATGAAGATCACTGTGAAACAAAGATGAGGAAAAGGGAAATAATTTTATTCAGTTTAAGATTCTTCTACTATTAGGTAAAGAAATAATTTCTTCAGACAATTTATTTCCAGCTTCCAATCAGTCTGTCTATATCATATGGCAAATTTCTTAAGTGTATGTCAAGGAAAACAAGTCTTTGGGAAAGGACTGCAGAAGAACAGTGACAGTCTTGGGCATCTGCAGTGGTTAAAAGGAAAGAGATGTTGAAGCATGAAAGTTCTTGAAAACAAGAAAGTTTTTAGTCTGATACAATATGGTGCAGCAGCTTGCAGATGTATTAAAATCTGTGAGGTGCCTACAGCAAGTGAAATGTTTAACATCGGTGTTCTTTATTGATACATGAGTCAAGTACAGACGTGAAGGAGGCCAGAAAGAATAAATTGTTTAAGATGAAATAGTGAGTCTCAATTAAGAAATTAGATTTTCAAAATGTGTGGACGATACCTAGGTAAGGTTAGACTTGTGATGACAGCTGTGGCTTGATCAAATGGAAAGACAGGAGACTTCTGTAAATGCACTGTCCTGTCTTGGGCCATGAGCCAGCACGGAGTGTGCTAACACCACTGGCCATAACAGTATCAGAAAGACAAAGTGAAATTTTGACTCCTCAATGTTCACTTCTAGGAAAGCTGTGAAACACAAAATTGCAAAGGGAATTTTATCTTTTATTTCAAGATGGTGATTTATTTTAGCAACATTTTTACTTATAAATGGATTCAGCCTTGTGTAAGACTTAATGATTTACTTTTTTTTTTTCAAAGTTAGAACTGTTGGAATTACAACATAATGCAGACTTGAGAAAATAATACTTCTGTCATCTGTCTTCTTCCATTAAATGATATTTGTGTAACGTTAAGATGTAGTGATGTTGTAGTTCCAGTTTTAGGTCTAAATTAAGAACTGTGGCTTATTCTTTGATTTTTTTCCTCTTGAACAGAAATAAAACCTACTGCAAAAAAGTCACAGATTTTCTCCAGAGCACCAGCAAATCCTAAAGTATGTTGCCTTTTGACAATTGTGAGCATATTCTCCAACTTGACAGAAGAGATAATTGAATCTCTGTTCTATCCACTATAGTGCCTTGCTTTATAAATAGCAAAATACCTGCTAATTCTGTTCTTTTACTGTCACAAAGTGCATAGAGGTATCATTAGAACAACAGGTTTCTGAATGTTATTTGAGTTACACTTTGTTTGAGTAACAGCTACGTGCTTACTATCCGTATTATTTTACTGTTGCCTTCATCTGACTGATTCCTCCAGGCACAACCCCAATGTAAATATTAACTGTTATAACTGTACGTAAGCGGTAAAGTGATAGTGATGAGCAGTAATAGATGTATATAATACACATTGTTTTCTACTTGGAAGTATCCAGAGTTTAATGTTGAAATGCAACCACCTCAATGGAGAAAGTCAACAGCTGTTTAAATGCAAAAACCCTTTAAACAGGAATCAAAGATTATTACATGCAACTGAAAGAGTAGGTGGAACTACAGGCCAATCAATGGCACTCTTCTTCTGGGAAAAAAATGTTAACTATTAGGTTTTATTGCCACTGTGCTTTTCCCTTTGTAGACATAAAAGGAAAAAGGCCCTTGGCAATAATTAAATATCTTCACATCAGTTTGACCCAGAGACAGAACAGTATTTTTACATAACTGTGTCTCTGTTTATAAATCACACTTTGTATATGCTGTCTCACCATAAAAATTACAAAAATTTCATTTTTCATTCAAAATTTTCATTTTTTCGTGCTTCACATGTATTTGGGTAAGAAGGTGATTTTTATTTGTTTCTTGCTATTGCTTTTTGAAAAAGACTTTAACAAATGTCAGTCTGAATTCCCTTTGAAACTCCTTTAATTTTTATACTTGCACAAGCAGAAGAAAAATAGGAAGCTTTAGTTGTATAGATAAAACTGCAAAAAGAGTAACGTGTTTGGATTCCTTTTAACAAAAAACTAATTTTGATTTCCTAATATTAAATCCAACAGGTCTGACTGTGGCCAGTAATTTGGAAGTGGCATGAAGTTACCACCTGCCTCAGTGGCAATACCATCTTGTAGAATATTAAGAGCAAGATCACAAAAAGGAAAATACATAGAGGAAAAAAATGAAGTGCTGTTAAGTAAGGTATAAGCAGTGTTGCTTTTTAGAGCCTTTTTTTTAGTGATTGCAGAGGAGCGTTTTGGAGGATAATCCAGTTTGCATATAAAAGTGTTAATTAGTGGTTTTTTTATGTTAGTTAAGTTAGCCACATAGTTTTTATTCATGTATTTTAAAGGCACAACCAAAAAAAACCCCAGTTTAAATGTGGCCAGCTTGTCTTTTGGTGAGATTCACCGAAGTAGTAAGGAATAAAAAACTCAGGAGAAATCCTAACCCTGTTGATGAAAACATTTCCACGGGGTTCCACAGTGTAAGTATTTCATTCCTGGTACCTGTAATATGACGATTAACTTTCCGCTGCGATGCCTGGGTAGATGTGCCCTTGGTCTGTTTTTCAGCTGTAGTTCTGTCTAGTTCATTACTCAGAATGATATGGCAACATGATAACTCGTGAGTTACTCAGGGTGTTATTAAACACAGGGAGAAGGGAGGAACTGCTGTGTCTTCTCGGAGTAGTCAGCATAGCTTGGAAACTTGAATTCATCTCAGTCTCTTGGAGAAAACAAGTTTGATGATAGACAATGTTCATTCTGAAATTCCTTGTAGATGGATAAGCGTGTTTCAGTAAGGACTTGGCACTTCAGAAATTATTTCTTTTGGTTCGTATTTTAGAGCCAAAGTCCAGACTTGTCATGTTGCTTAAAGAAGAAAGCTGAATGAACTAATCCAATGCTAAAAAACTGCTACCTGCCTCTATCCTGTATCAGAATTAAACAGACTTCCTTGTGACTTCTACAGAGAGCAGTGGAGCACGGGCAAACAGGTTTCCTTTATCTTCCAGAAAATTTGAATCTGGAAAGCCACTCCGAGCAAAATCTAATGTGCAACTCCTCATGTTCAACGATGCCTACCATGAGTTATTGGAATTACTTCACTTGTAATACTAGTGTACATGGTGCAGAACTTGACACCATAGCTGTCGCGCTAAGGAATGCGGGTTATCCTGATGTAAGAGCACTGCTTAACCTGAAAGGTTATTTCAAATTATTCAGCCATAACTGAAAAAGCAATTTAGCCTTCATTATTTTCTTGTTAGGAAAGCATCTACCAAAAAACATTAAACACAGTAATTGCTAAACTAGCTCAGACTTGGACCCTGTTCAGTCCAAAAAGCTATTCGTGGTGTTTTATCTTTCATATGAAAGAAGAAGAACTTCATGGAGCTGGAGGACTTAAAATCTCATACAGGAGCGGTTTAAAACACTGCAAAATATCTATAAGTGCTGCAGGTTTGTTTGGTTTGTTTTTTTTTTTTTTCTTTTCGAGTAACAACTCTACAGCCATATATTCTTATTGTCTGTACTGATTTCCTCTCCTTTTTTAATCCAACAGTTTCTTCTGGCAGTGATTTCCCCAGCCTGGCTGTAGAGGTATCAGTGAAAAGTACTGAAAAGTTTCAGTTTTGCCATGCCCTAGGTCTGTCGAATGCTCTCGTTCACAAATCAGGTGGCAGTATAATAATGATAACTTCCAACAGGAATGAATTGCCTTCACTTTTGTATATGGCATTTCCCTTTCTTTTTTGTTCCTTCTTCTCTTCTGCTCTGTGAACTTCTGGCGAGAGGAACACACACATACGAACGTACAAATTCCTCTAAAAGGTGATTTCTGATGGGGATGTATCAATACTATGTGTGGTGGTACAATGAACAATTCCAAAGCTCGGTGTAAGTGAACTATCTTTAGAGTGAAAAGTAGCCAGGTCACAGTCACACAAAGGGCTAATCACCTGACTGAGAACTTAGTTACTGACTTCTGAGGTTCTTCCAACAGCACAGAATTACAAGTCTGTGTAGTGCCACCGGGCATTTCCCAGGTAACTGACCAGTGGGAATAGGACAGAATATGGCCTGGGTTTTCCTTTTACATTCTGAAATCAAGATTCCATGTGAAGAATAAATAACACAGGTGATATCAGAAAAAAAGATACAGCCCTGGTTCTCTGCTATTAACTATCAGCTGTTTGTTGGCTGGTTTGTTGCTTGTTATCTGATCAGGAACATCATCCAGGAGAGAGTTTATGTCTCAGTCTTTTAAAGTCAGACAGGAGATAAAACCTCCATTCTTCCTGACCAGGAAAAGGCTTTCACTTTGTTGCTAATGCAAAGAAATGCTGTGAAAGACCCGATAAGATTCATGTTATGTAAGTTTAGTCTTCACAAAATGTCAGAAATGCAAATATGTCTGTATTAAGCTAATGCCAGACATCTCAGTAAACTCTTTATGCTAGTCCCTGGTAGAGAGCATTTAGTGGTTCAGCTGCAGCAGCTTTATAGTTAAAAGAAGAAAACAATCCTCCACAGTCAATTGGGCCAGGCTGCCCCAAGTATCCAGCTGTTAGATGAAGTTTACATTAATAAAATGTTTGTCCCTACCCAAGGGCTTTCTGAGTAGCCTGTATAAAGAACTCCGGAAAAATGAAGAGTAGATTTGTTCCTAGCAGGCAGGAAGGAAGTTGTCAGGCGGAAAGAGGATATGGACCTGTTTGCATGCAAGGGTCAGTATTTGGTTGCTGGATATTTCCTCTGTGTCCACACGACAAGAAAACCCTTCGTTTCCTGCACTGGACAAATAGCAGGAAAGGGTGTGTGAGTTATTGAATGACATTATCATCTTATAGCCTCATCGGTGAGGAAGGCTGCTTATCAAAACTGATTGCAAAGAATTGAACTTCTGGACCAGACATAAATAACTGATATTGTTCCTATTTAATTTCTTTAACTCAGTTTAGTTAGCATGCTCTGCCGTTCTTTCCTATAAATTCATTAGTTTCTGCCAGCTTTTTGTTCATCAAATGACTGAAACTGGGTGTGGAAAACATCTACAGAACTGGAAAGTATCTAAAGACTCAAACCTTAATGAGTGTTCTAAGCAGGAGTGTGAAGACTTGAAAAGCCAAAATTTTTAAGAAACAGCCTCGTTGGGACTCTTTCTGTTGTTGCTCGTGGGTTTTCTAAAAGTAAGACTGTTAAGACCGGCAGGAATCATGCCCATTTGCTTGTTTGTGTTGAAAAGATGATCAGACTGTTCACTAGCCAATAAATAAAACAGCTTCAGAATATGAGCCTGATCCTGGAAGGATTCAATCTCACGTTAAATACTTACAATCCCGACTCGTTCTGCCCAGGCCGGAGAGGTTATTTGAGCTAGTTGAAGTTTTCATGTGCTTGCGGGGAAGGTCATATGATTAAACCTGCAAGTCAAGTAATTAAACGGTCCTTCAATATTAATTTCGTTGTGAGAATATTTTTTACAGAAGTTGGTTCATGGTCCGTTTGTTTACCCTTTCAAAATCTTCTAGTCTTTTTTCCCATACCTATTGACAAAACACATTGAACTGTAAAATACAAAGACTCAGAATTGTGCAGAGTTGGCTTCTAATGCAACTCATCAGACATCCAAAGCAGTCCATACCTGCTACTTTATTTCAGACTTTCTAACCTCATCATATACGCATGGTGGGAATATGTGTGTAACATGAGGCTGTAAATTTGATTTGAATTATTGCATGCAAAAGACAGCGTAAGATAATATCTATTTTATAGCATTTAAGTAAAAAATTTGACTCTTAATAGAACACAGACACAACATTTCCTTGTGGTATTGGAGAGTCATTTGTATTTACTGAATGCTAAATTACAGATTCTGGATGGAGCTGGCTGTGGAACATAACACAATGCACTCCATAAGTGCGTTTTTTCACACTCACATGTACACACATATGTGTATTTATTGCATTAATCTACATAATGGCAAACAGACTTCAGAAAGTTGCAGGAGGGGTCATTCGTTTACAGCAGATGAGGCAAGGCAGGAACATGATGAATGGGTTTGTAGGCCCTGAACCACAGGGATGTAAATAAAGTATCCTCTGGGCTACACTGGGGATCTAGTTCAAAAGAAGAAAAAAGCAGAAAAGCATGACGGAACAAAATGTATTCCTTTCTTTGTGGTTTGGTGCAGTGTTTTCTCTGACACATACCATTTAACTGAGAAATGTTCCTGTGTAATCATAACTTCTAATGTGTACAGCATGATAAACGTTGCATTTGCACCACTTCATCACTTCCACCACTACTGCAACAATAAACAAGTTTTCTTCAGTTATTTTATATTAACTAATCTGATGTCACATGTACTTTACAGTGGCATATATGGCCAGTATCATTTATATTCTTAATCAATCTTAAATATTGATAACATGCTATGTGATGGAATTATTTCACAGGGTGGTATTAAGAAGACGTCTATGTTGTTCTGTTGTATCATTAATTCTGTAATAAGATATCATGTCCCTTTGTGCCACAAATATACTAGGCAAGCTAGTTAATAAGGATTTTATTTATAGCACAAATCTTTCACAGCATAGGAATCCCCTAGACCTCATCATCCTTAACTGCTATATTCAGGGGAAATTAACTGTTTAACTGCACAGGTGCTGATTCGTTCAGGTGTAAACCCCCCCAGAGAGAATGAGTCCTGAAGTCTTTTAGAGAAAAGGAGAATTTGAGAATGCAGGGGGAAATTTCTTACTCTTTTATATCTACCATCTTGAATCATATCACAGCCGTGTTTCCTCTCCACCCTCACAAATCCTGTGGATAAACAGAAGATCTGGTATATCAAAGAGGCAGTAGTTGAACACAATCATTGCAACTTTCAGCTTGCACATGCTTCCTTTCAAAGCTGATAGCCTCCAAAGCATCGGCGAGAGGCACAATGTTATCTTCACCGCTTCTCTGAAAATTTAATGTGGCTTTTTCATAATGGCCCGATAGGAAAAAATGTAGTGGCTATGGGAGAGATTCTTCCTGCTCTATTTTGAAAAAAATGGCAACAGATCAAAATGAAGGTAACCCCTGCAGCTAGCCCTGGTCCTTTGGAAACCAACATAAATCACATCAATTTTGTTGTGTTCTGATTTATTTGAAGTAGAAAGGCAACTGTGTCTTCCCAGAGTAAGTCATGATCATAGTGATTATAGGAACTCTTCCCGGGGCTTCAAGACAATGACTGAGTAAGGGGGGGAGGTGAGGGGAGGTGGGGAAGAGAGAGAAAGAAAGAAAAAATATAAAACCATCTTAAAAGCAGAAAAGATTGACACGTAATGACATAGGCTGGAGAGAACAGTACCAGCAACTTGAAAAAGAGGAAAGTCAGCCACATTACAGAAGGAATTTTTGCAGACCAAAAATATGCAAAGAGGAAAAGCTTGTCCTTCTGGAAAAAAAATGCAAAGCTCTCTCCAGGAAATGAGTAACAACTCACGGACTCTTCTCGTTCCAGGGCTGTACCTTGAACTTTATGAATCTCGTTTGCTTTCAGTGGTGAGTAAAATCTTAGGCTTCTTAGCAGTATCACAGCATACTAAATCTGATCACTAAAAAAAGATTTCAAGAGCAGTGAAAGAGCCCGGTTTTCTTCATATAAGCACTGTGACCACTCCTTAGTTCAGGAAAATGTTTTTTTTCAGTGGGCTTTCCCACAAAAATGAAGTTCTCATTATTTCTCGCTGTCATTCTCTTCATAAAGTAAAACATCTAATTATTCCTATTCTACAGATGAAGAAACTGAGGCACACAGACTTCTTCAGAGATGTCTTTTGCAAAAGTGTAGGCATTCGGAGAGTAGGAAACCAGGCTTAGAACACAAGTTCCCTCATTTCTAGTAAAACAGTCTATCCAGTGGACCACATTTCTTCCCGTAGTTGACACTCTACACAGCTGCTATGCAATGTCAGTTGGGGTTTTATTTTTCATTAGTTTGCACGCCATCTGTCCTGTGAGTGAAAAACAAGAAGCTATTTAAACATTCCTCTCCACTGATCTCTTTCCTTCCTTCCGTCCACCAATGGGCTGGGGAACAGAATGGTTTTTAAAATTACAGTTTACATAGATGCATGGATATACATATAACTTAAGGCAATAAACTCTAGGAATCCTGTGACCACTTCAAAAAAAATGCCTTTTCCCCTTTTTTGATTAAAATACTGTCAAGTTAGGAAACAAATCACAACATTCCTGATCTCCTGAGTAGGGAAGTTATTGAAGCAATTACATAATATTGCAATGCTATATATACTAATGCAACATTCTCTCTCTCTTTTTCTCTTCTGTTTCTCTTTCCCCCCTCTCTTCCTTCCTCTCTCTTTCTTTCCATTCCTGTCCCCCGCTTTCCCTCTCAGAAGCCATATTTACTTTATATATAAAGTCTCTGAATGTGGCAAGAGACACACAAAACCACTGTTAGGTCACAGATGTCTGACCACTGCACAAAATACTGTAATCTCCAGATAGCAAATGTATCTGGTATTATCCAGAAGCTGAACGTAATCTTATCAGGCACCTTATCAGACAAGCTCTGGGTGTTCTCGCTGTGATAATATCATGGGTCTTGGTTGCCTGTCTTCTGTTTCTGCAGAAGGTTAGGGACTGAAGATGTGAAGAAAAGGAGATGCGTGTCCATGCCTTAGCACGGTCACTGGAGAAAATAGTTCAGATGAACACAGGCTGAGCTGTGGACACCTACTGCTTTTTGCTGACTCTTGTGGAGGGGCTGTAAGCTGCAGCAAAGAGTGGAGCAGTAAAATCTTATTCCAGTGCAGAAAATTCTGCCAGAGCCCATCTGTCAAAGCTCTTCATCATATGCTTGGGCCTTTTTCTCCTTCTGTATGCAGGAGCTCTAAGCAGACTGAGGAAGGGTGAAGATTTTTCAGTGAAGGCCAAAAGAAGCCACGCAGTAAAGTGGCTGGTGGCTGTTTTGCCTTCTCAGCCACTCACGGAGTGAGTACGAACCTTGATGCCTGTTGAACGTGGATTGGGCGCAGCCCACTGTGCATGGGAGCAGGGTTTACAGAACTTTCTAATATTCAAGTACGAGAAGGTAAATAGGTGCAGCCAAGAGGAAAAGCTGTTGTAGCTGTGTATTCTTAAAGAGGGTGTGAGGGCGCTCTGACCTGTCCATCCGGGACATCTCCTGGGAGCTAGTGACAGAAGAGACTTCCCTTTGTCTAACCAAGATGATATATTTTAACAGAACTTTGTCCAAGAGGTGTCTTTCTACTTTGGAACCTGTTCTCTGCTTTTGTTGGAGATATCCTGCTTTTGCTGTATGCCTGGCAAGATCTGGCTTTCGACAAGAATTTTGTTTAAATACCCGTGTTCAAAAATTACATGTAAAGGAGAAAAAAAAAGGTCCTACATGTTGTGGGATTGATTAAATTTGTGATCTTCTGAAAGAGAGTTCATGTTCAGTGCCTGATGAACTGTTATCCGTGACTGCTAGAGGTTTACATTATCAGTGACTGATTTTCAGAGAGCTGGACTCCTGCAGTTCATATTGTCTTTAACTGTCTCTCTGGGTACTGAAAAGTTCTGTAAATCCTGTTCCCATGGTACATTACACCAGCGTATTTTTAACATTGGTCTTGTCATAAGCAGGCAAATTGTAAGTCATAATGCTTGGAAAATATCAAGTCCTTCTGAATCTTGATTTCCTTTAGAATCACGTAATTCATGTTAACGGTTCTCACGTACTCTGTAGCAGTGGGAATATGGAGTGACTCCTCAGACTTCTGACTTCTAAATTTTTTCTTTAAGGGGAAAGAGATCTTTTGTTTTCCTTCAAATAAAACATGATGTACACCAAATCTCTTTCCACTATTGGTGTAAAAAAACCTGTACTCAGAGATGTAATTAGTATTGTTGTGAATTATCAGAAGACATCGGTTTCTCCAGTTTATCATATTCCTTTTAGCAGACTGTATGACTTGCCAGATCTGAGAGAAATACCTGTTGTTGGCTGTGATGTAAATACTTTTTTATTTTTTTAGTATATATTTTACTGTAATATCTAAATTATAGGTTTGGATTTCTTCTGGCAAGTGCTGAGAGTTTATTTATTATATCCTTGGATTCAAATAGAAACATTATGTATGATGAGAACTTTTCAGAACTTGTAAAACAGTTTGTGATTTTGTTATGGCTTTTTGAAATACTCTTAGTCATGAACAGCAACTCCCATGGACATTTAAAGGGAAGGAAAAATGGAAATAATTTTAGCTTTTTTTGTAGACTGTTTTTCACAGCAGGGTCTCCAACAGTTTCATCTTCACAAGGCTATCTCAATACCTTCAGCCAAAGCATGAAGCTTTTGTCTGACTTGGGTGCTGACCTTCAGAGAAAATTTATGGCTGATGAGGAGGAGGATTTAGATTCCACAGAATTTGCTTGTATGGAAGATTACACTATGGGGAAACAGTCTAGACGTATGAACCCTTCTTACCAGGAGGATTTTTGTTTCCCAGGCTCTACATCTGGCCTTTTCTCTACTTCCCATTTATGAGTCCTCAATCTTCCTTTCAGGTCGAGTGACGATGCATTATTCTGTGTCCTTCTCCGTCTTCATTTAAGTACGGCATCTAGGAGACTATGCCTTTAGCTATCACACTCATTTTTGAGAGCTTTTTACTAATACTCAAACCTCTTTTTCCATTTCTAAATTAATTAGGCATATTTAAATGTTTTCTTCATCTCCTCCAAGGGTGAAGATATTGCAGAGGAAACCTCCCAACATAAATCATAACAATCATTTCAGTTTAGCTGCAAGAGGCTTGGGTGGTCCTGTGGTTTGCAGGTCAAGATATTAGCACGTCCTTAATATGATAAGAGATGTACAAGCAGCTACGCCCACTCTATCCAGGGGTGATTCATTTCACTGAGGGGAGGGGACATTTCCGCAGCTGTCCTCCTGGGGGGAGTTACAAGAAGGACCTCTGAATCCTGAATCAGTGTGTCCCCTGGCTGCCCTGTCCACACCCCTTTACACAGAGTGCTGCGCTCTTTAGGGGACTGTGCTAGTGCTGTCTGGTCTCTCAGGTTTATTGGTCGTAAGGGGTTTCTGCTGCTGAAGACCTTCTCAAGGAAAGCGCCTTTCACTTCCAGCTCTCAGATGTTTGGCATAGATCCAAAAAGAGTATGGTTCCCCTGCTAATTAGAAGATGCTCAGATGTTACTAGTGCTGTTCGCTGTGCATCCAATTCTTGATGAACCAATGAATGCGAATGATAGCAAAAACATAGTAGAGATGTGACAGGGATAATTCCCTTGATGAAGATTTGACAGATATGTAAAGAACTTAAAAACATGAAATTTAAAATAATTAGGCTCTTTGATTAAACAAACAATCAATCAAATTGCTCTTTTATTCTTTCTTTCACAAACAGCATTTTTAAAACTCCAGCTTATTGGGGTGTTGTAGACTTACCAGTACTGTACAAAGGAGAGTGTTTCAACTCAATACTTGCAGTAGTACAACTGGCAGGCAGCACGTTTTAAAGATCGAAAAAGAAATCCTCATTAAAAAGCACAATGACACTTAGGCTACCAACCAATTTCAAGGTGACAGTGCCAAATCCTTTACCTTCTTCTAGCTCTTTGTTTTTCTGTTCATTCCACATCGCAGAGCAACTATAGCAATGTTAAATGGACAAGGCCAGAGCTCATATAGAAGTGAATGAGCTACAATTTGCAGCTTGTGGGTCATCAGCCCTATAAATCCCAAGATCTGCATTTGAGCATAGACAAATAGAGGAGAGGAAAAAAAGCTGAGGAGCATTATCTCATAACAGCCTTCTTTTCATTACAAGGGTAAAAATATAGATACAATCAACACTGCTTTTAGAAAGCATGGAATTGAATTGATAACATTTATCGCTAACTTCTTGGCCACTGATGGAAAAAAATAGTGACTAGGTGATGAACCTATAATTTTGGCAAAGACTTCTGGGGCTATTGTCTGTGTTCACTGTGAGCTGTGGCTTCTGTTCTTTTCACAGTGCCTCTCCTACTAAAGGAACGGTGTGACTGTAAGGAATCTGCCTAGGAGCCATAGGTCTTTAGAGGTAAGTCTTCTATTGTGTACTTTTATAAGGAAAGAGGAGAATTTGGTCCCTTAACAAAAGCTCCATCCTACTCTAAAGCAATTTCTCAGGCATGCAGACTGCATGGGAATCTGGCTCTGGTTTCAGTAAACTTTTTTGCTTAAACTTAAGCAAACTTTAGGATCAGGTTACTGATCCTAAAACAGCTACTCTTTTTTTCTTTTTGAAAATACCGTATTTTGCTTTGTTAAATTTTACACTTGAAATACATGGACAACAGATCTCTAAAAGGAAATAATAAATCACAGCTTCTGTGATCACAGAGAGTGTGGAAAGTAAAGAATTTAAATAGTGTACAAAATGGGAGGAGTTCCTTGACTTGGAGAACAACTTCACTAATCACATAGTGCTCAGAAAAGACAGGCTTCTCAATGGAAAACTAGGCTGATGTTATGAGCCATGAACTTTCATATTTAGCACAAATCCAAAGGGTGTCACTCTTTTCCTGCTGTGTGAACAGTACAGAAAAAGGGAGTAAAGGACTACAACTACTGTCATAACAATGTTTATAGCAGAAAATATCTGCAATTGCATAATTGGAAAAGCAGGTAGCAACAATAATCCATAGTCAGGTATTTAGATGTGAACTTTACCCAAGGCTTGTGTGATCAGAGTTAGGATTTGAATTACGCCACTGAGAGGGTGCAGACAAGGCACAGTCTACATCTGTTCTTAGATGTTCCTGATTAGGTTAGATTATGGCGATCCCTGCAGCATCAAGTTTTAAAAAGGGTGTTTTCACACCTAACTAGATGTGACAATCTTCCAAGCAGATCACATACCTCTCAAGAGAACAAGACAGCCTTTTGACTGTGACAAAGTCTTACAGTCCTGGGGGAGTTCTGCAGATCCAGAGACCAGAGGAAGTTAGATGTTCAGCCAGGGATATACCCGTTCAGGAATGGCATTGAAGTGCATATTACGTTAGTGCCAAGTCTATGGCAAATATTGAAAAAGTTACTGGGCTTTGAGATATAACACTCCTCCGTTGTGTGCCCTGCTTTCTTGGATCATTCTTCAGGTTTGGGCGCTTGGTTGCTTTGAACGCTTTGTGGTCACGGTGGCAGAAAATATGTGGCCTCTGTTAGGACAAGACAATTTTTGCTTTCCCTTGTCCCCACACTATCTGAAGGGGTAGTAACTAAAGCATGTCCTCCCTTTTTCTTATGCACATTTAAGATTTTATTGCCGCGAGGTAGAAAAACTGCAAATAAGCCTTTAAATAATAAACCTGAGAAGAAATCCTTCTTATTCCTGTAAAGGAACAAAGGAGTGAAAAATTGATCTCTCTCCCACCTTGACTGCTTCTCCCCTTAGAAGCTCCAGGGATTTGTTCAGAGACCTATGATTTTAGGAAACATAAATCTTTCTCAGCCAACTTGGATTGGCAAAACGCTATTAAAAACAATCCCAGGTAGTTATAAAAATGTGACTGCGCTGTGTAGCACTGTGCATTTCTTAATGAATGTTCCCGAGCAGTTCTGATGCAGTAATTTCATTCCTCAATGCTGGGCGTGCTTTCAGGGCAAAGCAGAGTAAGCAAGGCCATAGCCTGCAGGGGCTGCTGTCATGCAAGAATAATTATACTAGGATGGAACAAACAATCAAACTGTAAGGACAGATGTTGTTTGGTTTTGTTTTATGTTAAGGGCTAAGTTTATGTTCCACATTAACAGAAACAGTGTCTTTTTGTGGAAGTCTCAGGATGCTTTCCAGAACTGGGTAAGAACTAAGGCATATACTTTTCAACATGTTGGGATCTCCTATCTGAGAGGATGTCCTGTTTACATTTTGTGCTCTTGTGAAGTAATTATGCTGCATGAGTGCTCCAGAAACGAGGTGAAATAGAAGAGGGGAAGATGGCTTGAAATGGATTTTCACACAAGTTTGAAAAATGACACTTGCATGACCTCTGTCATCAAACCATTTGGGATTAGTCCTACAAAGGTATATATTTAACGAGAATAGGCAGTCAGGAGGGAGAGGCCTTGGCATCCATGGAATGTATTTTGGGTGGTTTAAAAGTTTTTTCATCTTCTTTTCAGAAAGAAAATAGGGAGCGGCTGATAAACGGCCACTCTCGATTATGAAATGACCTGTGTAGGTAACCAAACACTGACGGATCTAACACTAGCATAAAGCTGCATCTAGGGATAACAAAACTAATAAAGCGAGAGGGATAGATTCTTAATTCTATCATCCCTTTGTGACTTAGAGGCTTTCTATATCAGAATGGTAATATATTGCATAGGATTTACATTATGTGGTACGAAAGGCAAGAGAAAATCAAGCTAACTCTTTTGAAGTTGGAATTCATTTTTGCATGGGGGTGGCAATTTTTTTTGTGGGAAGCAGAAACAACTTGTGATCAAATGGAGAGCAAAGTGGCAAATTCAGAGATTAGTGTGAATTGATTTTAATATTAGCAGAAATCTAAAGAGTGGTTATAAGTAACTGCGGTGTGTCATGCTTTCTGTAGCTGAGGTGTAGATCAATGTAAAATTATGATTGCGGCTCTGTGATATCTCTTGAAGTTCACAACCCTCATTCACCTGGTAAACTGGTCCCCAGCCGGTGGCGCCTACTAGAGTGGTGGGAAAGGTGAGATATAAATCCAAGAATGCCTAGAAAGAAATCATGTGGATTTAACACACCTTTCTCATTTATTTTTACATTCATCTGTATTTCCGGAACATGTGGGAACCCTTTTCATGAGTCCTGTCAAATTGCTAGCATTTTAGGGAATGCATAAACAGAAAGAAAAGGATGCTTCCTGCTACCCACCCCCAGACCAAAAGAATTTCAATTTCAAACACAGGAAAAACAGAGTAGACTAATGGGAAACTACCTAAAAGATGATAATAGTAAATACGGTATGTAGTGCTTCTGCACACCCACAGCTTAACTGCTGTCAAGATTTGGTAGACTTCCAGGAAAAGGAAAAATTTAAGGCACAGTTTGATAAAGTGTTAATTTTTAAATGTTTGTGGGGAGCTTTTCAACCCTGTCCAAGGGATACTGATGGGCACACTTCTGTTCTCACCGTGACCTCCTGAAGCTAACTAAAATTAACAAATCTTCATTCCACCATCCGGGACGAGCCCTTTCTCTCTGTATATAGATGTATAGATGCAAATCTTAGAAGAATTTTTATATTAGGAACATCATTCAGGGCCAAATCCTGGCATTATTCATCTGGGTTTCCACTTGACCTGATGCCTCTCACATTCACTTTAGCAGCATATTATCTTAAAAGTCCTCGTGTATAATTGCATGCAAAATGGATTCCATTGACGCAAAACAGGGAGCTCTGGATAAAGTAAAAAAGGACTTTTCCTGGGAATTCATTAGCTCGAAAGAATAGATGATGGGTCTGCTTAAATTAATAAGTTCAGTGGATTTATTATACACAATGAGCCTTTCTAATATGACATTCATTTTTATTTCTAATTAAAAATTTTACAAATCTAGATCTCTCTGTCACAGCTTTCATGTGGTGCCCATCATCCCTGCTTCTGAGAAAATGAGAGCAGTTCATTGTACGTACTATGAGGTCTGCCAGAGTTATCTCTGAAATATGGGAACTAGTGGTGCAATAAAATGCACTGCAGAACTCTGAAAGCCCTTGATTCTATATTTACATCTCTGAACAAGCTCACTTTGACTCATAGCTCCTTAATTAGAAGCATAGTCGTTTTCTTTTCTGTAGGGCATTTTTTTACCCTCACAATACAAGCATGCATTTGGTAACTAATACCAGCAATTAGCCTCATCTGCTATGTAAATGAGTGTAATTGCAATTAAATACTTTAGTGGGCCCGAAGGGAAAACATGCAATCATTACAAAGTAAGTAGGAGTACATGGTAAAGGGACTTTCAGGAGCGCTCGCAGAAGTGCTTTTTCCCGGTGGTGACTATGGTCCTTTCCATTGTTAGTTATTTCTTCAGGAGTTTAGAACCTGGTACAAAGGGTATTTTTTTACTTTTTCCATTGAGAACCGTGTACACTGTAGGACAAAGGATGACGTGTTTGGTGAAGAAAAGAGGAATTATCTCCAGAGCTTTCACAGGATTTTGTGGTGAACGTCTGAGCACTACAAAACAGGATCCCAAAGACAACACTGGGAAGTTCCTGGATGGGGTTTATTGTCAAAGATCTGTTGAAATCAATGGCTATGACAGTTTTACACTGACTAAACAACTGTGTCACTGAATATGTCTATGTTATTCTCCATCTTCCACAAAAGCTGTCACTGGCATACTGCAGGCAGCCTGTCCGGGTGGTATTTGATGGGTATACTAAGTGCAGCAAGGAGATACCAGCACCGTACAACCCGCTGAGCTTGGACTTGACGTCTGAACAAACTGCAGAGCTAATCTTGAGTGTGCCCTCCCTGAGGGTAGTACAGATGTATGGTCAGTTATAACTCCATGGTGTAAATATGACTCAAACTTCTCAGTTGCATATCCTGCCTACATAATTTTGCATCTGAGTGAAAAAGTTTCCAGCACCAAATCCCCATTTTGAAATGTTATTATTTATCTTTAATTTCTTCCATTAGTTCAGAGTAATGGAATGGCCTGTTAAATCTGTTAGTTTCTCAAGGACTTGCAGCGAGGCGTCTCTATTTCGTGTGTGCAGATGCCTGACCAGAGCTGAGGCAGCCTGGCCAGAAGATTACAAAACTGTTTCTTCTCCTAAGCAGAGTTTCACCCTCCTTTGGTACAGACCGTCACTGAGTTACTCATTCTGGCTTTAAAAGTTCCTAGCGGTGACTGGAAATATTTACTTTTTCTCAGATAGACACTGCAGCAAAACACTTCCATGAGCTCTAGCTTTACCACCGCATTTAAAAGAAAAAAAATATTCCTAATGACGCGTTTTGACCTGCCGTTTTGTTCACAAATTGTGTTCAGTGGAGATGTCAAATTTGGATCAAATTTAAGCACTGCAGAGGCTGATCTTTCTTACTGTGCCTCAGAAAGATGACTGGGGAGAACTGATTTTCATCTTTAAAATATCAAAAGCAAAGAGCCTATTAATGGTCTGGATTAGCCTTTTTCTGTTATTTTTTCAAGCCATTAATCCTTGATTTAAGTATAGGTCTGTATTTCTGGTTAAGAACCTCTATGTTAGGGATCACCAAGGGCGGGTGCTGTTCCGTAGAGGGTGGCCAGCAGCCCAGTGTGATAACAAGGCCAGCAGAGGCAGTGGCCTCACTGAGAAGGGTCCTGTCCCACAGCACCAGAGTGAGCCAAGCTGGGCAGACCCAGGCATAGTAAGCAGGCTCAGACGGGAGTCCAGATCTCCAGACAAGTCCACTGTAATGAGGCATGTCTAGGGTCAAGGCCAGGAAGTCAGTCCATGGGTCAGGGTCAGAATCCAGATCCACAGGGTGTAAATCAATACCTTCAAGGCAGCCCTCTCATGAACCAAGCCTGACAACCTCTGCTTAAAACCATCTCTCAACCAAAAGTCGTAGAAACTTCTGCTGCAGCTTCTTCCAGCTTTTTCTCAAAGACCTCCAAGGCCAGCTGGGGATTCTCAGACAGATCTCTCCTTTCAGAGAGCTGACCTTGGGTGCACAGAGTTTAACTCCTAGGAAGGGTTGGTGTACTGTGAGCTCTGGCAATCTGCTAGACTGAAAGGTTACCTTACCTAGGAAAGCACTTCAAGACCATTCTGTTTATAAGCAGACTCTTGTCTATCCTGGAAAATACCAGTAAAATAGTGAGAAGAACACACCAACTTAGACAGAAACAAGATATGAAGGAGTGCCTTTCGATAGAAATAGGTGGTGCCTAAGTTTGTCACCTTGTTGAAACATTTTGTCTGTATGAATCAAAATCCTGGTGGCTTATTTATTCACTGGTACACAGAAATTATTCCGTGTGATATATAAAGTAATTTATTTTTACGTGAGATTAGGTAGTTGTGTCTATCCCTCTCTCAGGGTAACTTCAGAACACCAAGTGCAGTGCAACTCCCAATTGTTTCACACACAGTCTACCAGGAACAGAAATTGAAAGGAAATTCCTGATTGTAAAGTAGTGCTCCCAAGTTCCCACAAACTGCTTAATGTGATTCAGAAATGTAATGAGAAATAAACTATTTGACCTGGGCATCCCTTGATTAATGTCTTTCTCGTACAAATAAAAGCATTCATGATTGCTGACAAAAATACTGCTACTGAGGTTTAGGTTTTCATAGTTAGTAAGGCAATCTCTCCAGTAAAATATTATTTCCTAAATTCAAAGATATTTTATTTGGTAAGCTTTGAAGATGACAAGCTGCTTGCATGAACAGAGTTTCACCAGGAGTGATTTTGTTTATTAATTAGAACTCATAATCTAGTAGTTACGGAGCATCTGGGGATATGGGTTTTCCAGAGTCACAACTATAAGAATTACAGTTGGGTGGTGGTGTGTTTTACCTCTTCTACTTAGAAATCCATCTTTAGAGCTTCTGGCCACGGAAAAGCGATCACTGACATTTCTTCCGTTGTTAACATATATTAGCCAGTTTAGGGAAGTCTGTGCTGTTCTTGTCTTAAGAGGATGCAACTCTCCTGTCAAATGATGTAATTATCATTGCATGTTTCACCAAAATTGTGTCCACTGAGGGTGGCCATCACTGCAGAAGCTGAGTTCAAACTCCTTTATCCATATCTCAGCCAAGAACTACTCTTTGCTGAGAACTAGTATCCCAAAGCACCCAATATTCCAGATAAGGAATGTTGGTATTTTTTATGGCTTTTAAGGTGAACATGTTGATTAAAGACAGGCTTTCCCAATTCAGTATGCAACACATTCTTTCAGTTACCCAAGTATTTTTGTGGATAGAGAGTAGGAAAAGAATGTGCTTAGCAGAGCAGTGTATACATTTTTAAGAAGAAAAGAATTCCTTAGAATCTTACCACTGGTTTCAAACCACTAAAATGAAATTCAGAAAAGTAGTAGACTTTTTTTAGGACTCAGAATTCAGAAGTGATTAGACAAAGGTTAGAGTTCACCATATTGCTTTGATGAGTAGCCTTGGCAATTGTTTCCTATTCCAAGGATCTTTGAATTTAAGATCTTCCTCTGTTTAATGTTATGCTAATTGCAGGCACAACACATCTTTAGAATTGAGCCTTTTTCCATAAAAGTTGAGTTCTAATAGTGGTGAAGAAATTAAAATTAAAAGTTGATGTTATTGGTTTGGGTCTGTGGAACATGTTTTAAAGGAATTGGAATTCAGGCCAGATTGCAATTTTTAGGAAAGGATTTGCACAGAAATGTCAGCTATAAGCCCTGTGTTTAACATGTGTCTGTTCTGTGTGAACTTATATTCACCTTAGCCCTGTGGAGCACAAACTTTTTCCTCCAGCCAGCTGCAATATTCAGCCTGTTTGTAACCTCCTTGTAAGTGGAATTGTTTCAGCCTTTCCCCTGCCGACAGCAAAACATAAACATGAGGCACATTAAAATGGAAACAGGATCCTGGTCCTTTCTGTTTCTCAGTTTTATTTAGCAGTGACCTTTAACCCTCATTAAGATACTTCGGAAAGTTTGGGACTCCTTTTTTTGTGTAGCTCATTGTGGGAATATTTAGGTTTGTTATGTTGTTTTTCTGTTCAAAAATATTTAAATGCCTTTGGGCAGTTGTGTAAGAAGAAAAAAAACACATTAACTTATTCTAAATAAAACCTCTGTAGACGACATTTCACGACATTTGCTCTGGTCATTACAGTCATCCTACAGAGATAAGGCACACAGTGACATGCAAATGTGACTCAAGAGGAGTATCAAGGCACACCAAGGTTTTGTCCGGGGCAAAACATTCATTTGTATCCCACTAATGGGCGCTAGCCCAGAAACATATATTGCTGCCCAGAAGATATCAGATACAGTTGGTTTATCTATGAACATATGACTCATGGATTCACGAATACAGAAGCCACATTCTGGAATTTGTCGGACAGTTTGCAGTGTGTGTCAATAACTAGTTATGTCCTCTGATTTGTTTACCTTGGAAGGTTCCTGACCTGTTGACCAATGTGGGCATCGGTCAACGCTGGTCATCAGCGGAGGTGTGCTAAACATAATGCAAAGACAAATGTAAAAGAATTTTGCCCATGAAAGTTTTGAATATCTGAAGTCTGTTATTTCCAACATTTCAACAGAAAATTCTTCCCCTTGAGTTAAAAAATTGGTCATGCTTCCTCTGATTTAAATGTGTGGAAGATGGAGCTCTACTGAAATAAATGTGACTTGTGCTGCTGGAAAGAATGAAAAATGCCACTGAGGTGTTTAACGACTGAGGGTATTTGTTGTTGATGGTGGTGTTTTCGTTGTGGCTCTTCTAATTTCATACATAAAAATTAGCAAAAGTTTCCAATTTGATTGATTTTTTTCCAATTATTTTCCTTTGTTCTCCATCCTTTTCCTTTCTACTGCCAAAACGAACAAATGAAGTAATATAAGAAGAAAGAACTGTGGAAAGAATGAATACAAAGAATTCAAAACATCTTTGACCTTCCATTTACGTATCAGATGGAGAAGTTGTTCCAGATTCCATTCCAAACCAAGCTGTTAGAAGGAATCATTTGCATTAATGTAAACTGCTTTATTTTCCTAATTTCTGAGCCTGTAGGATAATTCCCACAGATGCTGTGCTTTTGTCGGAGTTTGGTAGTATTTGTTTGAGGTGATGAAAACTCACTTCATCCTTTGTAGTATGTTTGAACAGCTAAACGCATTATTGTTAAAAATGTGCTTCTCATTTCCTTCTTGAAAACTTTTGGGCTCAGTACCTAGTTATTAGCTCTCATATTTGTCTTATAGCTTGAGTCTGAGATTCAAACAGTTTGATTGGAGCTTTTAATTTGTTTTGTTTCCCCTGCTTCTTTTATGAAGGCGAACCAACGGTGTGCATTCAGCTATTCTTATTACAGAGAAACCAGGAGTCGATTTAACCCTACAGATCTACATTTGCAGAATTAAATGCTACGTCTTAAGTAGCTTCTGAAAACTGATGTTCATTGGCCACAGTTACATTTTTTCACTAATGAGGTACAGCCTTCCAGGTTTAGTGCAGATCATCGTAATCCATAAATTTTATGTCCATTAATGATAGCACTTCCACTTTTAATCTTTACTAATATGTGATGGCAAAGATATAATTCTTTATCAATGATTTTACAGGTTAAAGCTAGTTCAGAAAGGAAAAATCAAAAATCCTCTGCAAAGCTACACTTTAAAAAGTGACCTTGTCAAAGTAAGGCATTCTTGCTTCGATTAAATTCATACTCAGTTGTCCCACAGGTAATGCTGAAATGTATAATGTTAGCAATTATAAAAATACTTTGCAAAAGTAGTTAAGAACCTAAAAAATCTTTTATGCTATGCTAGTTTTTAGAAAAAAGGAAGACTTTACCTTTATATTAGTAGCCATTTATGAGGTCATTTTGGAGTGTACTGTTACATAAAACATGAGGTCAGCAAGTAAGGCTAATTAAATTTTAGTAGGAGCAAAAGTCACCAAAAGGTTTTTACTTTCATCCTACCCAGTCTAAAATAGTGATACAATACACCATTAATAGCCTTGAAATTGCTAATTATTTCAGCATGAATAGCAGTATCAGTGCTGTCAGTTTAATTTAATACCCTCCTGAGGATCCCTGAAGAATGCGTGATTGCTTTTATTATTTTGAAGTTTCAGGAACGAAAAAACAAAAAACAAAATCCACCCAAACATGGAAAGAACGGCTCAGAGAACATGTTTTGGTTCTGGCTGAGAAATTTTGTCTGGAAGTTTTCCATCAGGAAATGCAGTTCAACTCATTTCAAGTAATTTCAGAAGAACATACATCTTTCACATAAGTTTTCTTGGGAAGAAGTTAACATTTTTCTCTTTTACTGTTTTATTTAAATCAATATATTTATCAATTTTATTCATCTATTTTAAGCTTAGTGTGTAGTAGAAAAAATATTGTTGAGAATTTAGTATTACATTGCTTTTGTATTAATGAGAAAAGTACAATTTTATCTTAAAATGCTTTAATCATCCCAAATTGGAACTTTATGTTCCGTAAGAATTTAAAATTTGATAATTTTGTTCAAATTTAGAACATACAAAACTCCATGAAATCCTGGAGTTCCCCTTGAAGCTGATAGTTAATATTTCCACATGCAAAAAACCATGATCTAGGTTTACAGGTACCTGCAGCACATACCAGACTTGTGAAATACTCTCATGCTATTACATGGAAGAGTGCATTGGTACTTCTAAAGTCTAACTATGCTGAAAAGTCAAGTTCAGTCTTTAGTCACTAACCAAACTGAAAATACTTTCTCAGAAAATAATATTCTGGCCATTATATGAAGGCACCGTTTTCTTCCTCGGAATAGCCTTTAATGTACAGGAGAAAATTCAGTATTGACAATTCCGTCTTAGATATCCTAAATTCCTAGTTATCTTAGTGTAAAAGATTTTTTCTCAATTGCACTTTGAGCTGTCAAAGAGGTGATGTTTAAGAGTACAGCAAACCATTCATTGTGTTGACACCATGATTTAAAAAACGGGTGATAACAGACATTATATTCTCACAGTGGTGAGAATTTTATAAAATATATTTGAATAAATCTTGATTAAAATTTCTAACTAATTTGGTGACCAATAAATGATTCTTGGGTCTGGTTTTACCTTAGTAGATCTTCCTTCATAAAATGAGTATGAGCTCGGAGACCGTTTCTTGGTAGGTTGAGAATTCGGCTGTGAAACGAGAGATTTCATTCCTCCATTCTGTTGGTGTGATGACTTAAAAAAACTCATGCAGCTAATGGTTCCAATAAGGATTTTTCCCCCCAGTCTGCGACTGATAATAATAATAACTGATAATAACTTAAATGCTGATAAGCATGATGATGAATCTCGTTGTAAGGGTTTTATCTTTCTACATTTAATGTTTGTATAAAGATAAGTTTAAAGTGTTTTTGATGGCAGATTCAGCCGTTTGGACCCTATTTGGTTTAGAAAAAGTACTTATTTTGATGTGCTGCTATGCAAATGTTTGTGGAAAAGGTTCATTCAGTAAAATGAAAGACTTGACAATAAAAATCAAATTCTGAAAGTATTAACACAAATCCTAATTTCAAGAAAGCCATGGTGGGAGAAAGGGGCTGGTTTAAGGTGCAATGAAATTTCAGCTCTGTTTATGCTGGGAAGATCTTTCCTGAATAGCTCACACCAGATGGAGGCAAAAGAACAAAAGGAATTCAATCCTTCCTTTCCAACAGAGTAACCACAAACCAACCCACCGCTGTAGACTTCAGATGGATTAACAGGATACCTGAAGTGTCTGCAGAAATGGTGACTGTTTACCTGGGTACTCTACACGCTTTCAGACAACACACGTTGTGAGTATTTTTCAGCTGGTGGATTCCCGCTGTAGACTTGAAGCATAATCAAGTCATTTAGAGCAGAGATGTTTTGAATTCCCAGGGAACCTCAGTAGGAAGAAAGTGCTTTTAAATCCAGGGCAACACCTGACCTAGTGATTTTCCCTAATGTATCTCAGCTCACCCCTCACCACCCACACTCACTGTGACATTCCTGGGTGTGTTGCTTAATACAAAAGCAAAGCAAGGAAAGAAGCTGTTGCAGAACCATCTGGCCATTTCTGAACGGCGGTAGAAAAATATCACGGAGAGAAGCCTTGTCTTCTTCTAGTGGTCCAATGGACACTAAGAACTGGTAATTATCACTGGTTTAAAGCAGAGGACAGTTTCCGTTGCCACTACTGGCCCTTCTGATTTCACAGTACGGTAGCGCTTATTTTGACTGTGATTGACTATTGAATATACATAAGCAGATGAATAAATAGACGTTCTTAATTTAAAATACTTTGCATACCAAAATAAAGATGTGCTATTTGTATTTCAACTGATACTATTCTTTCTATCCATGCTTACATTGCTACAGATGATTCAGTAAAAGCTAATGTTTACTAAAATCATAGGGTCTGGTGCATGGAACCTAACGGTGCTTTGACATTCTGGTCCCGTTAAGTCAGCATAAATTTTGCCATAAACTTCAGTAATTCTGGGGTTTCACACAAAGGCTGTGTCCTGAGGAGCTTCTCAGAGGACGTTGTCATATGGCTTGTGATGCGAGGTGAAAAGCCTGATTTTCCTGGGAGCTGCTGAGGCAGTTCCGAAAATCTGTATTTTTAAGAACTGTATCTTTGTCTGGTACTGCAGAGGTAAATGGAAGTATGGAGGTATTTACTATGGAAGTAAACCAGAATACTTATCAAAAAGATTGGTTTGGGTTTTGGTTTTGGTTTTGGTTTGGTTTGGTTTTTAATGGGGAACGAGTATCTACCAACCTACTCTCTAAAAAAAGATCATTTTAAAGAACTGTTTGACCCACTGGTTACTGAAGTCAGTCAGCCTTTCATGTTAGTTGTCAGTGGGTCAGGCTAGCAGTGAAGCAGAGACATGGGTCCTACCTTCATGGCTTCTGTTCTTTCAAGCATTTTAACTTGCTTGAAATTCCTATTAGTAAGAAAAGTGTGTCTTTAAAATAGCTTTTCGAAGTCTGTATAATATTCAAGTTTCCCTTCTTTGGGTAAAAATAGCTAATAATTCATCATCAGTGACTAGCGAGGTCATTGTTCCGTAAAACTGCTAATGTCAAGTGGAGAAAACAAAACAAATTCATTCCGCAACTTTTAAACAAAAAATGCAGCTGTAGTTACGAAAATAGCACTTTAGGTGTGGATTAGTGCATCTAATATCAATAGATTAACGTCTCTTTTTGGACCCAATTCAGCTTATTTGGCACATGGGAGCCTCCTTCTCCAACGGCGGAGCATGCGTGATGAATTTAGGTTAGTACACACGTAACATGAGGAGCAAATCTGGTAGCACATTTTCATGATTGTACGTTGTGATGATGACAGGACAAGTATTTTGTGATTCAATGCAGCTTCTGGCAAAGTGAATGAATGCCAAGATTGCCAGAGCATCAAAGAAAACATTTTTAATATAAGTACGCGTGCTGAGGTGCAGCTGTGCCAATACATGCATATTTAGTAGACCTGGCCAGGAGGAAAATGCGCAGCTAATTAAACCATAACAGTGCTGGTGAAGGTTTGAGTCTGAAGGCCTGGTTGTCATAGGCTTAGCTGAGATGGTTTCGGTGGGTCTAGAAGCAATTTAAAAATAAAATAACCCTAGGCAATGTTAAACTTGGACCCTTTGACACCTGGTTGTTCTCAAAGAGATGAGGTTAGGCTCTGGCAGTCGGTATAGCATAGCTCAAGAAAATCATGCCAACACTGGTATTTCCGTACGCTTCCGTGTTTTAGTTTAGGTAGCTACTAGGCATTGCATCGGGATGCACTGCTGTGACCAAGGCAAGCTTAAGAAATAGTTTAGTTGGTAGTTCAGTGAACCACATCAGTTGAATTACGAACAGGACCCAGACATCTTTCAAGATGTTAGTGAAGGGTCTGTTCACAATGGTTTCTTCTCATTAACCAGTACATGATGAGTTATCCAGTTCAGAAGGTCCACCTCTATGGAAGTAAAGGTACAGTAGGTTTTCTAACCATTCACTTCTTCACAGGGCTGTTGGAAGATGGACATTGTGATATATTGTTTTGTTTTGTGAAAGGAATATCTTTCTTTCAGTGAGACACTGCTCACCCCTGAGCAGGCCAGTGGTTGAGTGCTGGCTGCTATTCACTTTCAGGGCCAAATTTTACGCAAATGGGAGCTTATGTGAAAGCAATTTATTATCCTTGCAATTTACATGCATTTTGAAGAACCTCTAGTACTCCTGGTATGCACTAAAAGCACCGTAGGCAGCATCACCAACCTCAAGCTTTAAAAGAGTCCATTGTCATAGTCTTTGTAATCATAAGACTGACTTAAAATCCATGAAACCTAAAAATAAATACCTAAAAATAATGTTTTATTATTATTACTTCAGCATTTCAGCCTTAGGGTACACATTTTTTAAGGTTTGCTCCATCACCATGGGGGTAAGCGATGCAGTTAACAAAATAAATAAATGAAAAATGAGTTTAGAGACTGACATAATGATACGACTACAGAAACAGGAATTATAAAGAATGTATAAATTCTTTCGAGAGTGACGAAGAGAGCTGGAATTGGTACCCACTTGACTGGGACAATTTGCCCCTTCTCATGGGATCTTTCTCCACCCCTTCTTCCATGAGTATAGTTAGTAAATTGGTCATTGAATTTTTCATCCCCCTAGAGCAGGCTGTAAGGAAGTGTCTTATCCATGCCACGCCAGACTGCGCTCAGATCAACTTACTGCGATGGATTTTGTCTGAGAGAAGGAAGGGAGGAGGCAGAAAGAAATGGCTGAACATAAATTAAACAAACAAACAAATCTCTGTAGCCTACTATAACCCAAAACAAGATTCAGCATGATTTGTTCTTTCTGCTTGTCTCTGTGAGGGGGGTGGGGGGTGAGGGTTAACCTTTTTTTAAAACCTTACAGCATAATCTGCGTGGTCAGAGAAACAGTTACTTTACACAGCAGGCTATTCTGAATGAAAATGTTGATTAACGAGAGAAAATCAGCCTCTGAGCACCAGTATCATTCCTTCCTGGTCCCAGACTCCCAGCTTGTTTATTTAGTGTCACCCATAGTCTGTCAGGGCTGACCTAAAACTATCAGAAACAGCCACAATTGCAGCCAAGCATAAACAAAAATGTGAACTGAAGGTGCAAGGGGACTGCCATTCTAGAGATAAGATCTATTGCTGTAATAGCCCTTGATTATGATGACCGAAGGAAAAAAAAAACAAACAGCAAATATACAGACATATTTCTGTTTGTTTATACACGAAAGGAGGGAAGCAAATCATTTACAAAGAGGAAGGCATATAGGGAATAGGGTTTCATTACATGTCAGTGTTTCTCAACAGTTTATAAAACATGATTTTGTGAAACTAGAGGTTTGCTTGTGGTCTTCTCTGTTTGCTTAATGACATTTTGTAAAGTGCTAAAAATCACATGGAGATAGCAGAGAGAAAGAGAATCTGCCAGATGGTTATCTGTTGGTAGAGTGTTTTTCACCCTTCCTTCCACCTACAGCACAGAAGCCTTCGCTTTACGCTGAAGACAGATTTGCATTAGAAGATACCGCGTATGAATTAAAGTCTGATACATTTTGCCTCAGGTGTGTGAAAGATGCGTAAATTCCTGGTGACACAGGTAATGGAGGTGACTCGTGTGTGACCAGACCTGACCTGTTATTTAAAAGATGTGATTTCCAGACAATTTTCATTGCAATCAGATTCCCTTAATTCATAGAGTTTTCTATAAATATTGAGTAGAGTAAAAAAGATTTCAAGCCAAGCTTTGAAGGTCTTGGTGTGTAACAACTGTTTTTGTTGTGGAAAAACCTGCTTGTGCTCCTCTGCGGAGTAACGCCAAGGGCTTGGTCACTTGGCTGGTTTAAAGGTCAGTTTCCTGCTTTTAGCTTTAGGTTCACAAAATCCTCTTTAATTCTCTGTATGCTGCAAAGTCTCACTCATTATTGTTTAAGAAAATGCACTCTTCAAAGCTCAAAACTTCAGGGAGGGGAGCAGTGGGACTTTGTGCTTTGCGTGTGTTGCATTTTATTTTGGCAGAAATTGGCACCTTTTTTTTAAACTTTACTGAGCAGGTTAAAGGAGGGAAGAAGTAGAACTAGATGAGTCCACTGGCTTTTTTTATTTTTACAATGTGCAAATTCAATAGTTTATTAGCAAACAGCTGTCCCAAGAATTTTTCTAAATATGCCTCTTTCAGAAATTACTTTGATTTGACCCATATTTCTTAAACACTTCTGAAAATGTACCTCCTTGGTTTTTTTTACAGTTACAAAATATTAGATATGTCAAGTCTTTTACATTTCCTCTCTATTTTCTTTTATCCTGTTGTTATTTCTCTTTATCAGGCTACACTGGCTATTCAATAAGATGACACGGCAACTCGTATACACTCAGAAAGGAGCCAAGTTCTAGTCATGACTGACAACTTCTCACATATTAATAAATGATTTAAATGTTGATTTTGAGGGCGTGCTTTATTCAATATTTATTATTTGAGTATTTATTCAAGTAAACTATTCAATAACTATAGAACAACCTTAACTTTTAGTGGTAATCCCACCTAGAAATGCTTAGGGGTCAGCTGGGTCTGACACCACACTGGCACAGGGATTCACCGTCTACCTGACCCTTCTGTTTGCCTGGAAAGAACTGCAGTGTTGTTCTGAGTCCTGGCTATGAGAAATGCAGCAAGTGCTGGGACTTTAAGCATATCCATAAAAAGCCCCAACCTGTTATTCTGGTTTAAAATCAATAAAACTTCTGCTTGGAAATAATAAAAGTGGGGTATATCCCATTTGCTTGTTGATCCTTCCTCTGCTTGCCCATTACACGTATGTAGCTCTGCAAGGGAATATCTTGACTTTGGCCTTTGCTACAAAATGCATGGGGGTACCCTGGTCTTTTTTTTTTTTTTTTAAGAAAAAAAAGGATATAGGGAACACATCAGGGAGCAGCATTTGATGGAACTTTCAAATTCACATTTTCTAATTTCCTGGCCAAGAAGAACCTTCTGGAAAAGTCTCTTAAATTAAGCCAGCATGCACCCATGGTGAATGCATGCCCAGAGGTAACATTTCTAACTAAAGGAGTTTGAAAGTGTTTTGAGGTCCTTAGGAGGAATGTCTTACGAAAGCATTAAGTACTAATCCGTTCTTACATATTTCATTCTATGAGAAGGTAGTTACGTGTTTTAAAAAAGGCATGTGGAATTTATTGGTGATATTCCACGTGCACAAAATGAAACATTCTTTATAACTGACACTGTAGACACTGGTTTTGGTCTGCAGCTAGTTTTCCAGTGACAGTCATCTGCCAGGAAAAAAGTCTTCTTGAAGCTGTTTGGATTTTAATGACCCAGAGCTAGACTCTGCCTACTTTTGGTGGATTAAATGAAGAAAGGAGAATTTTTGCTACTGGGAAAGGATCCCTCCAGTACACAAACCTGCTTAGGTCTCATATCAAGATCCCTAAGAATCTGCAAGCTGACTGAAGGAATACATCTCTTCTCTCAGAATGACGTTACACCATAACTGACGTAAGTTTAGCCCAGACTAGCAAAGTTTTGCAGCAAAAGATCTGTCTTCCTGGGTTACTTACCGGGGCTGGGTTTGGCTGTAGATGTGAGTGTCCTGTTGTATGCAAAATCTCAAAAGGAATTTGGCTGTCAAGATATTTAGCATAAAAAAAATCCACTTTAATACAGTGAGACTGCCTGGAAGAATGCATATACGTTTCAACGTACTGCCAAGAAACTTGACCCTCGTTCATCTTTCTACAGTTAAAAAACCCATCAGCATCCAGAAAAGACGAATGTTTTGAGGGTAAAAAGCCATGTTTTGCTACGGTTTTCCGTAGGAGAATATGCAAATGTTTGCTATACTGCTGTCGGTTGGGATAGGGTTAATTTTCTTCCTAGTAGCTGGTACAGTGCTTTGGGGTGTAGGATGAGAATAATGTTGATAACACACTGAGGATTTTACTTATTGCTAAGTAGTGTTTATAGTAAGTCAAGGGTTTTTCGGCTTCTCGTGCCCTGCCAGCAAGAAGGCTGGAGGAGCACAAGAAGTTGGGAGGTGACACAGCCAGGACAGGTGACCCAAAACAGGCCAAAGGAATATTCCATATCATATGACAGCATGCCCAGTATATAAACTGGGGGGAGTTGACCGGGAAGAATGGATCACTGGCTGAGCATCGGTCAGTGGGTGGTGACCAATTGCACTGTGCATCACTCATCTTTCTTGGGGTTTATTTCACTCTTCCTTCTCATTACTGCTACTACTATTATTATTATTTGAATTATTAAACTGTTCTATCTCAACCAACAAGTTTTACTTGTTTTCTATTCTCCTCCTCATCACACTGGAGCAGGAGGAGGAGTGAGCAAGTGGCTGCTTGGTGCTTAGCTGTTGGCTGGAGTTAAAGCATGATATCTCCCTTTGGCTGGAGCACTTTGGTGTGCTTTATTCCAAAGGCTGGCGCTTGCAAAGCTGGAAAAGATCCCTGAAGGAGAAGAAAGTCGAACAAGGGCAGAGGTGTGAGGTTGGTGCAGAGGTGGAATGTAAGCTTTCACATACACCATGGCTGAGCGTTGTTCACCCTTGAAAGCTTTTCCGTGGTCAGGCTGAAATACGTGTCTTAGCTACTAGTGAGCAAGTGTCAGTTAGCATTAAAATTGCCAACACATTTCACAATTCTCTGGGCTTTCTTAACCTAGACAAGCATTTTTACTGAGGTTTACCAAGGTGCTAAGAGGTAATGGTGGGAATACCATGTAACTATATTTTGGAAACTAACTCACACTGTGGTTTATTCCACAGCCTCAGAGTCAGCCCTCAGTTGCAAATAACTTGCAAATTACTGAAAACAGGGAATTACAATAATGAATAACTGAATGAGTAGCTATGGCCTCTCATTTTTCTGCAGCTTTTGGCAAACTTATTTAGAATGACTTTATCCATTGTTCAGAGATCTCATTGTCCTGCTTACAAAGTATGCTTTATTTCTGCCAGCGTTGTACATGTTGTGTGCGTTGTTTGACGATTTTTAAAAATCACTGATATATATGAGTTTTAAACTGTGATGTGCAAAGAACACATTGTCTGAAAAGACAGGGGCTGCTCAGCTTATGTTGATGCTTCTCCCTGTTTTCACCAGCTTTATTGCAACAAAAAGTAAAAATACATCTTTCTAATGGTGCATCTTTTTTAGTAAGTGATTGTTGGAATTGCCACAGACAAGTAAAGCAATTGGAAATGGAAAAGGAAGGATCCAATAATATAATCTCTAGATTAAAGTAGATATTATGGAATACTACATGTCTGATTTCAGCAACAATTCCTTTATAAAACCAAGTTTGTGTGGCCACCAGCAAGATGAAACAGTTGTGTAGTGGTATTTAACTTGGTAGCAGAGTTTCTTTATTCTTCCCACTCACAATGTATAACTGGAGTCCAACTCTAAATTTTGGCCCATAGTCTTTGGGTAGGTCTTAAAGACAGCAAAACTTCTTTGATTCCGACTTGTGTTGGTGCTTCTGCAGTGGTGAGCACAGTAAACATATGGTTATATTTCTCATGAGATGTTTGTGATTATTCTGATCAAACTAGGAGAAAAGGATTGTGGCTTTTTTTTTTTTAAGTCTCATTTTTTATTATAATACCCTGTTTTCAGTGGTTTGTAACTTGACTGGATTTTCAGCGTTGGGCTGAAATTATAGGCAAAATCTCAGCTGCAAGAAAACTGATTTCAAAACACACAGGTAGCTGTATTGTATTCAAATACTGCTGTAGATCATAACGAAGCCTAATTAGAACGGGATGCCTCTTCATACTGACAAGTTTCCTCAGGAATTTAGCGCAGTTTAACAGGCAGACTGTGTTAGTTCAAGGTGCAACTGCCACATCTAAAAGGACGTTCTGTGAACTTAAAACCCCCAAATCTTTCCTATTGGAATAACTGGTAAACCCCTCGTTTGGAATATTGGAATAAAGAGTAAAACCCTAGCTGTGGCAGGCATGCTTGGCATCATTTGAAGACTTGCTTACACTTTTACTTGCTACAGGATTTCTTTGGATTTGAGATAATGAAGATCCCCCTCACACCTACTAAACACAGAGTAAATATTAATTATAATAAAGTTTTCTTTCTCTGAAGAATGAATGGACTCTACTCTGGCAGTAGTAGTGAAAACTAGTTATTATGGTCCACTAGCTGTGCTGTTGCAAGCCAAGACTTCATTACAATTCTTCCTGAGTGAGCAACATACTCTTTTCTTATGCACAAAGTCTGAATTTGGGCAAAGGAATTGAACTTAGACCTTTATGCTGTACTATACAGTCTTTATGCTGCTGAAAATTGGGATGATGTTGCCTCTGTCTCAGTTTTTCTTTGCTTCCATCTTGATGGCATATTTATGTTGTACATTCTTGTTGAAGAAAGAATTTTTGCTCTGAGAGGTGTGTTCAAATTCCGTCTTGGGATGTCTTTCAGTCAGCTCTGGTTTTATTTGCCAGTGGAAATTTATTCCCTGCTGGAGTTAATAAGAAAATTGTGTTTGTTTGAGTATGGTCTCCTCTTGCAGGTGCAGTAGTATAGTCTTAAAGAATTTTTAAGGGTGGAAGCCTGAAGAGTCCAAAAATGTTCATCCAGATATTTACTCTCAATGTGTTTTAATTGCAGCTGACAATTGAGCAACTTGTGTCAAATATTATTCTGCATTCCTCTATATTACTACCTGTGGATGGCAGTGCGCAAAATTTCTATTCCTGGTCAACATTTTTCAAAACAATTTTCTTCATATTTCATTTCTATCCTGGTCCATCTTTTGTACCCTTGTTATTTCAAATCTCATTACAGCTAAGATTATATAGTCCTTGCACATTATGGCTTTTCTTTTTCTCACTTTTGTTTTTTACTTTAATTACTATGACTGGGTCATGAATAAATGTTGGTAGCTTTATATTTGCAAATATTCACTTACAAACATGAGATGTTTCTTCCCACATGTCCCTATCCCCTTGTTCTTGTTCTTGTATTTCACTATGCAGTACAACAGAATTTCTAACATCACAGTGGACAATGTATAACGTTAAGACTAAATAACTGGATAATTTAATTCTTCTCCTTGTAGTAAATGCTCTGAATTGTATTTGTGATGCTCCCAAATTTGGCTTCTTGGCTTTAATTAAAAATAATGAACTATTTCAGTCACTACCGACTGTCAAGCCTGTATTGATTTTAGTATAAATAACTCTTAAAGTCTGCGTTCAAAACCTCAGCTTAAAGTAATGTTGTAATCTTTGAACTCTTGAAAAGTAAGATGACAAGCCAAATGCTGCCCTTATCCAGAAGGTACCTCAGCAAAGCATTTAGACACATCTTACCTTAAACATGTGACTTGGTCCCTGAGTTGTGAGTTAGTTTCAAAGTAGCTTGTTGAATCAAAGCTTTAAGCTCTCTATGTCAGGAGGAAATCCACTCTATTCAATTTCTGCTAGACTTGAACCTACCATTTTGTTAAATACTTGCTCTATCTAATGTCGCACGATTACTGATTTGTGTGGAAGCAACTACTGCATGATACACGTTCTTCTGTTCCAAGATACATGTTCTAAGATACATGTTCTTCTGCTCTACCTTGCCCGTTTTGTAGGTGTGTTCATCCACATGTACAGGCAGACATGCACGCTGCTTTGAAAACAGTTTTATTTTGTCTGAAGTTCATTTTATTTCATTAAACAAAGATGGATAAATAAACACGTTTAATTTAGCAAAACAAGCCAGATTCTGGTCTTCATAGACTAATCTCCTGACAACATATTCATCTCAGCAGATGAGTTTTTGACCCTGTTTGTTCCAGAAATAATGTTCTTACATGCTATATGCATGCAATTTCAGATGATGTGGAAGTTTAATTGAAAATCTCATACACAGTAGTTTGTCGGAAAAGGGGCCGCACCAAAATCCTTCTGCTTTCTATAAAAGAAAATCATTTTAATAAAATTAGTCACTTATTTATTTCAAGGAACTTTCCTAGGTGAATCGTATTTAACACTTCACGACAGAATGACAAACACCAACATTTCTGATTCCAGCTTCTAATTAAAGTTTCTTTTGCATTTCCATTCAATGATAAGAAAGTCCATGGCAGTTAATTTTTGGAATTTTTTGAGAAAAGCTCTTTCTTGATATGAAATTAATACATTTTTGAAATAAAAGAAACCAGTGATTTCTCCAAGTTTCCCTTTTCCCCCCTTGCAACACTCTGTATAAACTTACCTATGAAACTCCCCCTAAAGTAGTAAGAATCAGTTTTAAAAAATATCGTTCAACATCATATGACCCTCTTTCCTAACATGTGGAAATTTCATTCAGGCTGTAACAGTGGTAAATATTTCCCTCCCCTTCTGCTCCCTCCCTGCTCCAGATCTTGGGTGTTTTCTATGATTCCGTGTCATAGTGAGGTAAAAAGTCAATATGTGTAATGACACAGCACAGTGAAAACACATATTTTAATATTCATGTAAACTCATGTAATTGTAAATTAGGCTGTGCCACCCGCTATCATAACATACTTCATGTGAAAAGATGCTAAATTTACTTGACCTACTTTCATCTTCATGTTTAGGAAACAGGGTACAAGAAGTAAACAAAGTAGTTGTGCCTCATGCAGGAGATGATTATTGTTTGAATTTATGATTCATGCCTTGAGCAAAATTTTCTTTGTGGCCTCATTTGCAACCGTAATTTACAACTTTACTAGGGATATACTGTGTGTTTGGGAGGTTATATATTAGGCATGCTTTGTACTGGAACAGTTTTCTAGCTTTGGGTGTAGTATTTTCTATGTTTCTGGTAGCTATAAAATTTCTTGGCATAACATTTATTGTAGTAAATATGGAAATTTTTTTTTTTTTTTGTGAAATTGCAATTCCCCTTAGGAATGTCCTGTTGTATTTACATCAATGAACATTGTTACAGCTAAATCAAACCTGTATTTAAAGGAGTTGTTAATCCTACAAATGAGTCATAAATGCAAGAATTTCAGTATTTCCTAATCACAGTGTTCAGTTTTTAATGAGTGTCTCATTTTGGGTAATCTGTAGTTTTTACCTAATCTAAGTCCAATATAGGTAGACATTTCCAGCGTCCAGTGATGTCGTCTTTTCTGATAAACATGATAATTACAGGATCATTACAGTGTCTGGTAAATTGGGCTGAAGTACCTTAGATTTTAGACTAAAATCTATGAAGGATGATGGTTTGGAGAAAAAATAAGATTGAGCAAAGTAATTTGTTGCCTGACGTGCAGAGGATAATGATGCACTGCAAAGAAATGGTCATTATGAAATGGACTATTCTATCTTTAATTTTTATTAATATATTATTCTCTTTGAAGTGTTGTGGCAT
>NW_010400700.1:0-2456 GCF_000710305.1 Buceros rhinoceros silvestris | reverse complement strand
GCATTCCTGTGAGTTGTCAGATAAAATCACAACTAATAGAATCGTAGATTATACAACTGATCTTTTTTCTTTTTCTAATGCATGTTTCTTTCCAAATCCAGATTGTTTAGGGATAATACCTATTTTTGTATCACAGAAATACTGTATGGGTGGCAGGAGTGCAGAAATTTCACCTTTGTGTTTTCTCTTTCAGAAGGCAGAAGTTTCTAACCAAACCCTGATGGAACAGTGTGTTTTGGTTTTTTTTTTAATTAGCTGTGGGACATCCATAGAAATCTGTGTTCCTGGAAGACTGCAAACAGATCTTGCCACGTCAAGCAAAAAAGACACAAGGTCTGACCCGGTTTCGGTCTTTCTGGGCTCACTGTCTGCCTCAGCACATACTTTCTAAAACAGTGGTGTGCAGGAGCTGCCATCGGGCTCCTTTTCTCTGCTGGGTCATGGTACTGAACCTCAACGAAGGCAAGGAGTGTTCAGTTCAGAATCTATTAGTTCTATCACCATTCGTGCAATTCTTATATTCTTCTATTGAATCTATGGACTCCCAACTTCATAAAATGCTTAAGGAGACCTTAGTGCTGTCTTGGCGCCCCAGACAAATGTGTGGAAGCTCTCTCCTCATACCCTCTCTGTCTCACCTTTAGTGCTCTTTAAGCCAGAGAAGAAAAGCAGAGCATCCAATATTTAATGGGAAGTGAAAGACCGGACTCTTTGCCCTCTTGGACTCATTCCAGTCACCCACTCCATTGCTGTGGAACCAAACATGATGGTTCCATGGGGATAGCAAAGGTGGAGTTGATGGCCTCGTCTATTGTTTTCAAAGGGGAACTAGGATGAAAGAATTTCTCCATCCTTATCACGCTCCTAAAGAGAACCAAAAAGTAGCAAGTCTCAACAAACTCGTGTTACTCAAAGACAATGATATGTGAGAGAGTAGAATCTTATTGACTAGATTTAAAATCTTAAGGAATATGCCAAATCACTTTTCAAAGACAGGATCATTTCATCTACTTGTGAGAGGTAAAATTCAAGAATATTAAAAGGGAGAAAATTACTGAATGATAGGGAGCTGCCATCATAATATGTGATGCTTCGTGCTTGAACATTGTAACTGTCAAGCTGATTCTATTATGAAAAAGGGAGTAATTTAACATTATTTAATATTCACAATATGCACATATTGAATGGAAGTGTATGTAGAATATAAGACCCTATTTCAGCATAAATGAAACTTTAATCACAGGAGTACTCATACTGATTTTAATAGGATAACTCTCATTCTCACATTTATGCATGTGCATAATAAATAAGAAGCTACTAATGAATACATTTTAAAATAACTCTGGTATTACTTTCAAGGAAATTTAAAAGAAGATGTTCTAGCTTTCTCAAATGCTTCTTAGTTTGTGGGACTGAATCTCCAGTTCATTTTGTCTACTAACATCAATTTTATTCATTTAGTTGCATTCAGACATTTCCTTTCTTAGATGGGTTGTATGAAAATAAATGAGAACAAAATTTAGTTTAATTAGGGTTTTTCCGAAGTACTGAGATTTAATGCTGCTATAGAAAGTTTGTTCATTAGTAGTCGGTTGGGAAAGATGGAAAATGTGGGAAAATGTGGAAAACTGTAGAACTGATTACTTTGTAGAGTGGTGCTTGAGATGTACAGGTAGTCAGAAAACATTGAAATGCGGACATGATATAACCTTGAAGGTCTGAAGAAAAGCAGACAAATCATTTCTAAATGCACAGCGGAGCCAACATAAAATACAGAAACCTGTATGCCATCCACGATCTACCAGAGCTTTCTTCTCAGACTTGTGTCTCAAGCCTTGTCTTCACCCTGCATCCCTGGGTCCAGCCACGTGCTGGCTGTCCTTCCATGGTCCATGAGGCCCAAAGCACAGATGGTGAGCGGTGTGACTTGCCACAGACGTGGGAGGTGACTCCGATCCTTCCTTTCATGGTGTTTCTTCTGTCCACAGGTGCTAATTTTTAAGGACCTAACTGGTACGTGGCAACTAGTATCTTCATTTACCGTAACGTTCTGGTACAACACATGAGGAATGTCATTTGCTTTGGAAAGGTGCTCAAAAAACCCTTGTAGGTTCTCCAAGGAGCTACAGATAGCCAGTGACATAAAGGCTATAAATCCTGCCCTTTTCTGGAGCTTGGGTGCCAGCACCGCTTCCGTCTGCTTTGAATCCTGTCAGGGTGCTTCTGCATCTCATTCAGAAATGTAAAATTTACAGAGATAGCTTTTGGAGGAGAGAGTGGCACCTAGGATTTGCTCGCCCTCCTGTGATCTTCAGCCCCACCATGGCGAGGTACGTAACCACATACTGACTTGCCCTCCACTGTGCCCTATTCATCTTGCTTTGTTTGCTGCATAAGAGTGCAGTGCTGACAGATTAAGTGAAGAATTATTTTATTTTATTTTATTATTTTATTTT
>NW_010400699.1:17114-36295 GCF_000710305.1 Buceros rhinoceros silvestris | reverse complement strand
GGGGCAGTAAGAGGAACAGGCAGTAAGACAATCTGACAGGGCTGGGTAGGGATGTGCTTCTCAGGCAAGTAAACTGTGTTCCATGGAGTTGATGAGGGGACCCCAAAGTGATACAGCTCCAGCCTGCTGGCAGAAAGCCCACACACAGGGGCTGACTAACCCACTAACCAGGGACTGACTGATAAAGGATTTAACCAGTGTACAGGGAGATTCCGTTAAGGAATAACAAAACCATAAAGTTTCTATTTAAGAAAGATAAGTCACAGTAAAGATATGAAGAGAGAACTCAACTGATATTTTACCTTTTCACCTTTATCTCCTTTCAGGCCTGGCAAACCAGCTACTCCTGGCAATCCTGCTTCTCCCTTATTTTAAATCAAAAAAGAAAGATTAATTAAAAGAAATCAAAAATGAACAAAGAGGCAGATCCAAAATATATATTTGAGTTGGTTTCCTTGTCTTTATCACAAAAGACTAACATAGCAAATGATTCAGAATAAATATAGCGCAACACCTAGAAGAATTTTTTTTTAAAAAAAGCATTATGTAGAAAATAATTTATTCTCAAGTGAAAACATCTACACTAAATATAATTCTCATTTCTACCATGAGTCTTTTTTTTTTGGGGGGTGTATTCAAACAACTAAACCTTACAGACCTCTGCAATTCTAATTTTAAATGAATTAAATCTAAACCATACTGTTTCTTAACTGGGAAATATAGTGTAAGTACATTACAACACTACAAACCAGTATGATATTTTTCATAACTTCCAAAAAACAAAAACCAAAAAACACCCAAACTTTTTGTTTTTTTAAGTACCTGGCAGAATTAGACAGCATGATGCACTAAAAAGCAATAGGAAAACCTCATACTTTATTTGGAAAGCAGTGGCAACTCTCTCTAGATTCTTGTTGCATTCCTGGAAGCATGTATATTTTGCTGGGATGAACCTTCACTGGTGATGAAGTTGTAGCAAGTAACCTCTCCTCATGTGGGCACTAAAACAAAAAGAAGATTTTCTGATTTTCGTTCCACTTTGGTTATTAGCTAAATACCATCCAAGCACTACTTTAAAGTTACTTTCTGTTTTAATACTCCTGTACACACCATATTACACAACAGCCAATTGCCAAAATTGCAAAAAAGGCAAAAGCAGTAGTAAAAATAAGTACAGACATTGTGATACTTTGGTTTGTAGATGGAATCAATCAGTCCTTCCTTCTGCCCACTCTGGATTTTTTTTGCTGACTGCAGGCTGGGTGGTGATAATACTGTCTGCTATCTCAGAGGAGCCTGCTCTTACAGACTATTCCTAATTAACAGACAAATATTTTAACACATTTTCCTTCTGAGGTTTTTTCCTTAACTTTTTTTTCCCCCCAAATAGTCTTGATTCAGCAAAACAATCACATTTGCAACTTCAAGCATTTCTGTAGTTCTAGTGTGTTGCAGTTTACATTGAGTCTGTCTATCAAAACAAATAGAAAAAGTGAGCCCTCTAAACTAAATCAGTATTTTCCCTTATGTTAAAAAATACATACATCTCAGCACGTGCATTATAAAGAATAAAGTATTTGCCAATTATGAAACACTTGTTCTTCCACATTAGTGTATTGAAATAAGAGAAACACTCTCAACACCTTCCTACTTTTCTTCCCTTCCACCGTCATTGCAGACTCTTTCACAGTCTTTGTTTATCATCTGTAATGCTTCACTAGCTGCAACTGGTATTGAAATGGCCTCTGTTATTTGAAGCCATCCTCTGGTCATCGCTGTGGTTTGTTTCTCGCTCTCCGAGACTTCCTCAGTTACTAATTAGATATTAATCAACGTTAAGAAACGCATGTAAAAAGCACTAGCAGCACCTAGTGCCTTTTACTGAACTTCCACCATGCCATTTAGTTAGGTAGCAAGAAACAACGTACCTTGACTCAAGAGACAGGATTCATTTTTAGGAGTTAATTAATCTAACATTTCTATTGAATTTTCTTTACAACTCTTTAGTAAGAAACAATGAAGCAATTTCTTTTGTATTAACACCTGCATTTTAACAAATAACTTACCAGGTCTGAAGATATCTCACAACACGTATCTTCTGTTACAAGTTTTGGATTACAATAAACTGTTAGGTGGTGAAGTTCAATCTATTAAGAAATACAAAAGAGATAATGGGAGATGAGAAAAATCATGAGTTAAGGCATTTTCTTGTCTTGGCATAATAAACTTCCTCTCTGAAACACTACATATTTCTGAAATGCTGGAAAAAGAGACGAATCCAAAATAATTACACAGCTCCTCACTCAAGGAACAAATTATGCAGTCTATTACTTTGCTGTAAATAGCATTTTAGACTTCATTTATCTTCTTCTAAGTTGCATGCCTCTGTACTACTATTGCTATGTTAGGCATTTTAGCCCTCTAGACATTCTTTGCAAACCTTAATTTCAGGAATGTAATATTCTCCTGCAGTGAACTAGAGTAAAGGTTTGATAAGCTTTATCTCACCTACATCTTCTATCACTTTGACAGACCTTTGTCTGGACCTTGCAACTAAATCACCTGAAGATCGAAAATCACAAATTCTGTACACAAAGTTTCTGTATCAGAGATTTTGCGTGGACTGATGACATGAACAGCATCTCACTTTAACTAGCTAATCTTGCCCTCATATGCCTCTTTCCGTATCTGTTTTGTACTCCCTTATTCTATCCCTTCCACTTGGTATTGAGAAGAGTGACTCGGTACAGGATTCACTCTGCTGCCTGCATCAGCTTTATGCCCACAATGTTTTCCTGCAAACACGGAAATCCCAACTGACAGCTTCCACTCAGAATTATCCAGCCCGTGCCATGCAACCAACACAAGATAAAAAGAATCTGCTCCTTCTACTGCGTGCTACTTGGAGATGAGGAGGTGGTACATACATTTCAAGTAACGTTGAACTCAGTCTTGGAAAATAAAGTATGAACTTGGACCCACGGCTCAAGAGCTCTGAGTCCAGGCCAAAGCCTGAAGCATTTAACTCCTCACGGGACTGATTCCTCCCACAAAGCCAGCTTGCACTGACAATGTGCTATTTTCTGGAACTGTACAGTACAAATAATACAGCTGAAACTTTCAGATGGTCGCTATAAACTCCAAGTCAGATGGTTTGAATCTGGTAACTGGATGTCAGCGTACTTAAAACAAACTGACACTTCCTATGAGCCCTCTGCATGAAGAAACAGAGAAGAGTTTCTCTGGAATAGAACATTGCCCAGAATATTATGGGGTTGCCTTGAGTAATTCTTGCATCAAAGGCTGCAAGAAACACACCTCCAGCCACTTCCTAAACCCTCTCATTTGGAGGGGCAATTGACAACTATTAACAATGTGCTCCTATTTCTACATAGCTGACTTACCCTGGAATGTGATACAATCTTGATACATACGTAATAATTTTTTTGTGTCTCTCAGATATCAAAGAGAGACAAATGATAACAGATGACCAACACAAACTTATATCTCATAAAAATTGAAAGAAAAAAACCCCTGCCACCACAGGTTATCTCTAAATGTAGTAATAATACGCCTATGGTAACCACATGGCTCTTACTCCAAACCGAGTACCGAAAAACAGACACCTAACCAGGACCAAGTTTTTGTAGTTTCTTTGCTACCAAGGTTTGCTTTAGCAGATGCTACAGCATTGAATATTGTTTAAAGAAAAAGACTTAAGTACTTCAAATGAAGAATACACACTCAAAATTAATAATCAATTTTGAACTTTTTATCTACATAATTCTTTATGATGGTGTTTATAAAAGTGTGGCTAAAACATGATTTCAAGTTGTCTCGTTTTCCTTTAATACTACTCACATCTACAGGCTTATCATCCGCAGTGCGAGAAGCAATCAGTGTCCTTCCCTGCAAGTCAATGGTGAATTTTTCATCAGTCTGCTTTCTTTCAATTAAATTACAATCCAAATAGAGGGAAATGATCCCCGACTGCACACTAATACCAAGCTTATGCCACTGCCGATCAAACAATGGATAAATTTCTCGACTCTTAAAAGTGTAGTGCAGTATATTTCCCTGAGCAGATTTGGTCATGTACTCCACAGCCTTTTTTGTACCATCCAGAAGGACAGAGATCTGAAAGCAAAATAAAATAAATGAAGCGTTCATTTAAAAGTTATAAGAATTAAACACATATATAAACAATACATAGTAATAATATTTTGACTACACAGATTGGGTTACAATCTATGCACGGTCTTCTACTACATAGGATTATGTTATGAAGCATTATTCTATGTAATTTTGTAAATACACACACCAATCACAAATCATAACATGCCTTCTTATCCTTGTTTGCAGTTTTAACTCAATATTTTGTTAAATTTATGTCATTACTATAATAAAACATAAAGTATTTCAGATCAGTCTGTCTATTCCATATAAACTGTAGTTAAATTCAGTGGTGAAATATCCACCAAGTTATATTTGCCATATTATATGGAGAAAAAAACACTTAAAGAAGAAAGATAAATCAAAGATGACTCTAACCTCAGGTGTGTCATACTGATTTAAAACTTGCCATATATACCAACGCTCTTTCTTGGTATTCCGCCGTACACGGAACGTAGCAACTAGAGAGTATTCTTCAGGAAGCCCATTTGGAAATACTTGCCTACAGTAGGAGGGAGAAAAAAAAAAAAAAGATTTCTTGTTATTCTTATACAGACAAACACTGCTTAAAAGGAATGAACAGAAATAGTACCTTGTGAAAACAAGGAGCCGAATGCTCACTCACATTCATACAAATTCATGAGCTTTAGCATTCAGAAGTGCCACTTCTCAAAAGTACCATTCAGTCTATTTACAAGAATAATAGCTGAAGATTTCACTAAGGAAATTTTTGTTCTTACGTTTTTAAAATCTGTAATTACTATAAATAGGAATCTTAAAAGAACTGCTGCAAAGTGAATGCCACACATAAACATATTTTAAAATACTGCTTTTCCCAATTGATTGCTTGGGATACTGGAACAAGTTTCCCCAGAGGATTTGTGGAATAATCCGCATCTTTGAAGACTTCCAAAATCATCTGGACAGGGCTTGTAAGAGCCTGACCTAACTTTCAAGTCGGTCCTTCTTGGAGCAGGAGGTTTGATCCAGTGAATTCCACAGGCAGTGATATGGACACCTTGAGTGTCATAACAGCTGGAAGTTAGAAGACTTGAACAAAAATAAAAAAATGCATTTCTGAATGAATGACTTGCTGTTGTTTGATGTTGTTATTCTTTTTTTACCTAAGATATGTTGATGCATCTAAAAAAAAAGTCTGACTTGCTGCCTATATCACAGAATGTGGTACAACACCACTTCTACAAACTATTTGAGAAGTTTGACAAGTTTAACAAAATTTCAGGAAAAAATGAAATTACTCTGTAACTAACAATTCTACAGACTATGGAAATCATTAAATATATATTAGTTCTGTACTAAACACCTTTTTCTTTTGAAGCTTTTGCATTTCAAATTATTTCTTTTCGAAGAGGTGAGACAAATGAAAACCACTACACAATACACAAGTAGCCGAAGCATTAACATTGCTGTTTGCTGAAAACTCTCGAGATTGCCCAAGTAGCCACAGTGCAAAAGGCATTCCCTGGATCAGAGCAGAGGAAACCCAAGGGCCCCTGCAGAAGCCCTCCCATTTTTCTTCCCACAATCATGCAAAGTAAATGGTTTAGTTCTAAAAATCTACAAATGAGATTATAATTACACAATAATCTGCTATAAAGGATTTATTAAAAAAAAGTAAAAACAAAGAGGAAAAAAAAAAGGAAGAAAGCACCAGCTTGCAAGACAAAAACCCCACAACCCTCCTGGAAATCAGTGTACTTCGGTTAACTTAGGATCTCAGGAAAAACGCCTTCTGTGTAGAGAAGCCTGCTCTAAATCCTGCCAAAGAGCTTCATTATGGACTAACACCTATTTAAGTCCCTTATGTGGGAATCACACTACTTTGGCTTATTTCCCACAGCTGATTCCTGTTTTATCCCAGGACCAAATTGGCTGCTTTCCCACATTGTTAGTGGACCCATATCCTCTCTTATACAGCTATAGATGTTTATATGTCAAAAGGCAAGGAAAAAATGAACGGGCTTTGCAGAACTTAAACCTAGACTTCATACAACAATGTGTTTTAATTATAGCATAAAGAATATGTTTATGATTTACAAAGAAAATATCTTCACTGGGCATCAGTAATACACGCATGTGTTTCCGCAGAACCTTAAACCATCTGGGCACGGGATCAGCCCTATGGTTTCCAGTACCCCAGGCAAGCTACAGAGATGCACCTCAGGTTTACAGCTGTAAACTAGACAGGATATCTGGCTGTGGGAACATTTGATAACCTCTCAAAAATAAACTAACTTTCCCAGATAAGTTCCATATTGAGAGACACAGCATTAGTGGGCAAAGGGCAGACAACTGTGGCAGATCAGAAGACTTAATCAAAAGAAAGGAGAGGAAACCATGATTGCTACGGCAAGTCTGCAAAACAAATGGAAGTAGTTTCTGGGCATGGTAGTTATTCTAGTAAATATGGACATAGAACGTTTCTCCTTTTTTTTTTTCTTTGTACCATTCTTGTTTTCTGAGGTAAACCTCTCTGACACTTTAGAGCTATGTAAATGAACGGTATTAGTCTTCTAAAGCTTTAAGTGTTTCTTCCAGAATTTTCTCTAAAAGATTTGGTTGTGTTGTGAGTGCACGATAGAAAACTACCTTCCTTAACTGCTTATCAAATCACTTGGGAAACAGGACAAGAATTAAGGTATGGGCCAGCAGTATGAAAGAGGGCAGGAGTTCACTCTACTTTCTCTTATCTTCGAACTGACAAAGAAAACAGTTTTGGGAGAAACAAGAAAAGCGGACAAGGTCAAATTAAGTCCTAACAGTGTTACACTGATTTCAGTCATATCTAATAAAGAGGTGAGATTTAAGTAGAATTGGACCAAGAATTAGATTCACAAAATAATTTAGGCAGGAAGGTCTCTCTAGAGACCAATAGATCTAATCCCCTGCTCAAAGCAGAGCCAACCTGAAAATTATACGAGGTTCCTCTGAGCCTTGTCCAGTTGAGTTTTTAAAGTCTCTGAGAACGGAGATTATCCTACAGCCCTCTGAGAAACTTGTTCCAGTGTCTAGCCAATAAACAGCACAAGTGTGGTATACAACTACTATACACTAAAGACATAACTAAACAGAAGTAATATTTTTATTCTGAGAAGAGTTTTCATTGTGTAACTGTGTGAACATTCCTTAGTGACCAAGAAGTCATTAACAGATCTTCTAAAGTATACACTTAACACTCAATCCTTCCAGACAAATGGTGAATACTAAAACGAAGAAAATGAAGGGATAAAATACTCAGAAAACTAGAATACTATATCTACTTCTGTACACAATTTTCCCTATGCTCTTGCTTCCTGACTGGCTTCAGGTGAATGTAACAGAATAAATATCATGCATCGAGCATTGAACTGACTTTGGTACAGATGATAGCAAAATTTAAGTATTACTACCATGATGTCTTCTACTCTGTAAAGCTCAGTTGAAAACTCAGAAATAGGCAAAGTATGCATGTGTTTTAAACTATAAATATATATTGACATTTGATGGGGAAAAAAAAAAAAATAACCAACAACCCAGAAACATGAACATAAACCCCCATATTGGAACATAAGAAAAGCCAAAACAAAATTCTGCAGAATACTGAATTTGAAATTCAGAAGTTCTTTGAATGTTTATTATACTGTTTCACCTGATCGCATCCTTCAACATTTAAAATCTAACGAGAAAACCAATGAGACGTCACATGCAGAGCGAAAACAGTAAATGTTAATGAAAAATACAAGCAAGTTGTTCCATGTGTCCACAGCTCAACAAGTACTTCCTTACAGAGTATTCACCCTTTCTATGTGGCACAGGAAATCAATGATAGGAAAAGGCGAGAGAATAACGATGTACCAAGCTCACCTCAAAGTCCTACATTTGCAAAGCACAAATATAGAGAACATTAGAGTAGTACCTAATGGTGTCTAAGCCAAAAGCAGTAAGAGAGATGACAGCTCTTAAGAAAGCCCCAACATTACAGAAGGATGGGTAGCAGATAATAAGTATGCAAATTCACCTACAAACACAGCAAGAAAGAACTTACAAGTTAAAACAGAGAAGCAAATGAGGGTCACCTTGGCATCTGGTCTCTGATGCTTATGTTTTGTGGTTTTTTTTTATAAAAGCATCTGAACCAAAATACGTAAGGTGACTTGGGAGCAAAACCATGAATCTGAGATAGTCCTCTCCCAGGAAGCATGCTTGACAGTGGGACAGCAGTCAATTTCTCCCAATCCTGTTTAGCTTAGCTTAAGGACAATCCAAACCAGACATCCTTCCTGGATGACTGCTCTAACCTTTAAGGCTATGGAAAAAGTGTTCTCTACCTCTCCTTCATCGAAAATGCTCATGACTGCTGTGTTTTGTGCCAAATTCAATGCTGTCCAAGCATTGAATTACAAGCATTATTATGTATGATTTAAGGACATGGGCACTGCATTGTGTAGGCAACTCCGGAGACACAGGCAGCAATAAGGGATCTCTACACACATCTTTGAGTCACAATGAAACTTGGGTGGGAGTTACACAGCTGGCTGTTTAAGCCATGGTGCTTCTGAGCTTCCCTGGAATTTACGTCCAGACGCCGGAGGAAATCAGTTGTCCAAAATGACTCATTTAAGGTGCCACCAGGGGTTAGGTGGTGCTTGAGAGCAGGCAATTTGAATCATTTCGTGATACTCAGGCACCTAAAGTCTCACTATATTATACTTTAGGTGGAATTTAGACAGTTTGATTTTCTCCCTCTGTCCATATTATCAGTATTATAGAATAAAAAATGAAAGTTGATGAAAGGAGCACTGTGTTCTCAAAAAGAAGCATACCCTTGGTGGAAACTGCTGAAAACAATAGCAGGAATTGAAACACATGAACTGAATACACATCCTTGAATTTATACAACCCTAGCCTGCTGGGTTGAGATGAACTGTAAATTACAGAGGCCCCAGCTGGCAGATTGAGGATACCAAAGATAACAAGCAGGAAAATCCCTAACACCACAAGGTTTTAGATCATACATGTATATCTTACAAACCCAGATGTTCAGGTATCTTGATGTTCCACAAGTTGAAGCATCAGGCAGACGCATCCACAATGTTACTAAATACACACTATGTGCAACAACTATCAAAGCATATGTACACTCAGAGGTGCAAAGGCTTTTGTTGCTCTCCTCTTTTTTAATAGATTAAACATAGCCATAATTTTTCCTAAAAATAGGCGCTGCGGTCCAAGCACAGCACAGATTGTACTTTATGAGGCTACTAGAAGAGCAGTCACAGGTATTTTGCCTGAGCTTTAAAACTGTATTTGCGCATACTTTCCACTGTTTCTAATGATCAAGTACAGACTGATTTGGGGGAAAATAATTGCTTGTTTCCTCAAAAGTTTTGAAAATTTCTGAAATGCAGATACCAGCTGGTTCTCCTAGTGCTCCCGTGAGAAAAGAAGTAATTATGAATGAATTAACTGTGTACTCACTGTGCTATAAACAGTTTTAGTTCTATCTTTGTAAAGCAGCATTGAGTTACCCATATCAAATTTAGTAAGGCAATCCTTTATTTACCTTTTGTTTTTATTTTTTTAAAAAGCACTAATGGAAAAGTAGCATCTATTTTTAAATCTTAGGAACTCTAATTGTTCCATATGGAATGAGAAATATACTACAGTATATGATAAACTTCCGTATTTACAAGTATCAATGAAGCCTCCAGCTTGCTGAATATCTTCCAAGAAGAGAAAGATGAGCCAACTTACATTTCCTGAGAGTGAAGTGAGAGATGTTTAGAGTTTATGGCAAGACATATAATTTCCAGCTGACATATACCATTACCTGGTATATGTCACTTGTAACATGACAATGTTACAATAATTTCGTGACCAGAGCTCAAGGAGTTACTTTAAACAACCTTCCTTTAGTGAGTAATGATTTATTTAGTACCATGTTGATGGAGACACTGAATTCTTAACCCTTTTATGTTTGCTAAGATTTAAACTCAGATCCACTATGAATAAAAAAGTAAAGCTCAGGTGCCCAAATAAAAAAAACTCTCCACATCATACTCAATATTTCTAAATCAAATTATTACATTTTTGGTTCTCGGGTTTTGCCTAACTTGACTGATACAACGGGAAAAGAAGAGATAACAAATTAGAACAACTTACCAATCTCTGCCTAGAAAGGCTATTTTAAATTCTTTTCAAATAAAAGTTAACAGCTGTTTGTTACTCAGAATAAGAAATAATTTCCTTCCCATCCATCTTCCTCAAATCACATTAAGATGCACTATACAGTTTCATGTTACATTATGCCTCAAGTTGTTTTCATATGACACATTATATGATGCAACTCAAGGGAAACTATTCAGACAGCTTAAGAGTTATTAATTACTTAGGGCAAGCTCAACCCACTCAGAAAATGTACCACTGAAAGCAAAGCTGCAAATTATTTTAACACTGAGAAAAGGGATTTATCTAACATTTCAGATACTTCAGCATGTCTCTGCTTTCATTCACTGACCGGGTATGAACAGGTATAAATTAACTGTCACTTTTAATACACAGGTGGCTTAGGATTCTTTTTTTTTTTTTTGTGTGTGTGTGTTTGCAAGTCAAAGTTATTGCTATCAAAACTTTAAAGGGCATTTTTAAAAAAAAAAGTTTGATTTGAAAGAGAAATAGAAATACCAAAATCGTCAGGCCTGTGCAGAGTACTTTTCCCCTAGGGTTTCTAGCAGTATTCTGTATCCTTATTTACAGGAATTACTGGTGAACTCGTAGCCCTAACAAAATCAAAGACCAGTCTTCCATTGACTTTAAAATGCCTGCTTTCCAAGTTTGGCCAAATTCTGTGCATTTTAACTTTTCTGAAAGCAAAACAAACCAGTCAGCAACAGTAAGAACAACAGACTTAAAAGTAATAACACGTAATTGGCATTGGAAATGCAACAATTTTTCTTTTTGAAAAAATTCAGGTCAACATTTAGGTTTTTGGAGTCTTATGTTGTGGAAGGCAACTTTCAGCAATTCTGATACAGTTAAATACTTGCCTTGCTATACTCAGATATTTGTTTTATGAACCAAATAGGTTCTCAGAGCAATCAGTGAATTTTCTTTGTACCTGAAAAATAAAAATAATCCTAGCAAAGACCAAAGTCTACCAAAAGCGAGAATGAGTGATTCGGACACACAGTCATTCACTCTTACCTTTTTAACAATGAATATATTTTAAAATGTAAAAAGATTACGAAATGGGTTCAGAAACTAGCAAGAGTATCATGTTATAAAAATACTATATTCAAACAGCATGTTTCTCCTTCTAAAATACCACTCCTTACCCTGAATGCTGCACAGTAGATTAAGCTGTAGTAAGCCTCTTTTCATGTAGAGGCTCATGGGGTGGTAAAGAACGACAGCCATACCACCAGAGAACGTTGCAAAGGAAGATGAGTCAGGGAAGAGAAGAAAGCCAGAGCCTGACTCCTTCAGCATGCAAAAACCTTACTCAAAGTAATCTCATACTCCAAAGGATTCTCCCACACCTGCATTGGTATAGATTCAAGAAAACACAATGCAACACAGTGGATCCAGACAATAGATACACTGTAGTAAGCGCCTTTTTGTGTACAAAACCAGTCAAGGAATTCTGTAGGGTACTAGAAAGATTTGGGTGGCTTTTGCAGTATACAGACATTGACATCTTCCTCTAGACACTTTTGAGCTCAACATCTAATGCATAGTTACCTGTGATTAAGACAGACTGAAGTGATCTACGTGATTCACTCTGGTCTTGCACTAAATACAGGTCTTGCATTCAGACTGCTTCTTTTCCTTAAATGGCCAGAGAACAAACAAACAGGCTGCTCTTGGTGTCCAAGAGACAGGGAAAACAGATGAGAAAAATGTGGAACTTTAGTTCTTTCACAAAGGGGAAAAACATTTCTTCTGCATCTACTGTTTTTAGAATCTTGTGAATACAGTGATGTTTCTCATACTAAGTGCCATTTCACTAAGCATTTCTCCACATTTCACGGATGCTAAAACTGCTCATGTATCGAAGCTCATAAGTGTCAGTTTGAAATAGCTCCTTCCAGTACCAGCATCCATCTCCCTATCGTAGCTACACTGAAAATATAACTCAAAAAACCCCCATCTCTTGAACTCTCATCATCTCCCGTCAGAGCGATGTTCTTCCTAGATAGATATATACACCTCATTCTCCTTTCCTTCGTAGCTAAATGTCAATCATCGTGCACACATGCATCTGCATTCTCATCCCCATTTTCCTAACAGGTTTCTACTTCTGTGATTTACTGCAGGGAATGAAACCTCCTTGCACACTTGTCCACATGGTCTTATCGTGCAGCATGAACATCCCAGAAATCTTCAGTGCTTTTCCTTACTCCAAACCACACTAGTAAATTGATTGCCTCTATAAGGAAACTTACTCATGGTTTGATACATTTCTGACAAGCAATCCACAAAAATGAATCAAAACTTCCTTTGGAGATCCAGACAAACCTGATGATCTGTCCAATCTCCAGAGTTTGTGATTGTCTCCTAAGATACAGTCTTTGTTCAAAATTTAAAGCTAAGATGTGCTTAAAAGAATAGCAGGGATTTAAGTGTCCTTCAAGTGATTCGAGAATTGTATTAAGTTTTTTGGCATTATTTAATCATGTCTCAAGGCCCTTTTGCTGTGCTAAATGTTCTAAAATCCAGCTGTGGTGCTTTTTTTTTTTTTGAAGTATGGCAACCATCAGAAGAAGAGGATGTGAACTTAAATATTTTTAAAGGAACTTTACACAATTCTTTTAAAACCTACCTCTGTCTTTATTTAGACAATTTATGAGCAGCTCTGTAACTCATGTGGTCTTTCTAGTTTGCTCCCAGAAATGAAACAAAACCAACAGGTCTAGTTATTACTCTGTTATTTGGCAGTCTCTGAAGTCAATAAGATATTGAATTCTTACACTAAATATGATTATCTACAGTGAAGTTATTCAGCTGATCAAAAAACTCTCTGAAGATGTTAGAAAAAACCTACAGTAACCTCTGAAAGTCGACTGGCAGTGAAAATTGCTCTGCATGCAGTTTTACATGCTTCCTACCCTGAAGCAAGATCTGTGGTACAGTGTTAATTATTTGTAGATCTCAGTGGTTGCTGTTGTCTGGAAAAGCAAAGCAAATGCAGACTACAGTAGAGGATTTGTCTGTTGGAGGCTATGATCATTCAATCTGAAGACAGACAATGCACTTCATGCTTCGGAAAGGAGGAAGAAAATCAAGAATGATGTTTCATTTTTTGTTGTCCTATATATCCACATAATCTTCCTCCACTAGAGGAGGAAGGAATCTAAGCATCCATCTCTTCTTGGAGGTTTTCACAGCCAATTTACCAGCACTGTACAGACATTTGTACAGGTATCTAGAGATGCTAGCTGATTCCAGAAACATAATAACTTTTTAGTTTGGTACACAGAAGGGCAAGTCAGCTCCAGCAATGCTGCATGCTGAGAAAGTCACACCCTGCTACTTCTCACACCGGTCTTGTGAGAGCTAACTTGTATATTTCTGCATGACATCATGCTCCCCCACCTAAATGTGTTGTTTCCTTAGAACCCTCAATTTCTTCCTGTTTAGTTTCCACGCACCCCCATCCCAAACTTTTGGTAGCTTTTTACAATGAATCAATGAAACAAGCACTAGCAAAGTGAATTGTTGATTACAGTTGGAATAGGCTCCCCCTTTCCTTCCTTGGTTCATTCTGCCAGGTCCCAGACTACCCTGGCTGATGGTAAAAAGCAAACCATCTCCCAGGCCAGCATTCCTCCTACAAAAATGCTGAGCACTCTCAGCAACCTAACAGCATCGCTGGCAGTGAAAAGGAAGAGCTAGAAGGGCTGTTGTATGGAGTGCAGCTGAACCAAACTAAGGGATAATTTTTTTCCTAACCTCCTCAAATAATTGCCTGGATAACTAGCTGCCTCCTCTTCAGCATGCAGGACTGCCTATAAATAAAATAATTCCAGGCTAAAGTCACAAGCAGGTCATGCAAAGAAGTACTTGAGGAAAAAAAGGCACAGGCAACATCGAAGGTACTACACCCTACAAGACTGTTGAAGAAGGATACATCTAGTCATCTTGGTTCCAGCTGATCTCCGACCCCCCCAAAAGAAGGTAGAAGTGGTGCAGATCAAGCTACCAGCAGAAGAGGCTGAAGTAGAAAAGAAGGTTAATGATACCAGATACCAGGGTCTGACCTGAAACAAGTAGCTCTGTCAGCTGCAAAAGTGAAGCTAAAGAGAGAACATGCTTTTGCTTTAACACCCCCTACACAGAGCATGACTATTCAATGAATATTGAAGCCTGGTGTTCTGCTTACAATTTGAAGGATAATTAGATAAATAACATGCTCTTTTACAGTTTGTAAAAACTGTTAACATTCATGGATTGCAAGTGAATGAATACGGAAAATAAAAGATAAAAAAATTAATTTGCATCACATAGAAAGACATAACTGCATTTTCCAAAACTGGAAATTATCACTTTCATGAAGTCTCAGGACTTAGATATGAGTTGTCTAATTACACTCAAATTAGGGGAAAAAAAAAGAGCACATACAGCTTAGCCTGCATATTTCTTACTTTCTGTAATAATGAGATTTTTGGTAATTTACAGATTAAATGGGGTTAAAATATAACAAGCTCAAAAACCATCAACATTGCATTGCTATCTGCTGAGTCATAACTTTGTTTACCAGGATGGGCCAAGGACCTGTGGCTTGCTAACCCTGCTACTATCAGGCGGAGCTCGGAAATGGCCAAGTATTCCCTTTAAATGGCTAGGGGAGAAACAAAAAAATGCTTGTAAAGGTCTTGCTTTAGGCCCAGGACAGAGGTGTTGATAGGAGGCTTCAAGCGGTGGTAGGTTTGGATAAGACAGTGAACATTTCATTTAGATTCTTCCTAAGCTTCACATCAAAAGAGCCCGTCAATCCCAGCTTGAAAGAACCCTGAATATTACCAGGATTCCTTCTCAGGCTGGGGAAACAGGCCAGCTGCCTTATATCCAAACAAGGAAGATTGATACGCTAGGAATTTACAAACTTTTCTCAAAACAGCAAAGGTTCCACAGTACAAAAATTTTGCATTAAAACAATGCATCAACTGTAACTTAATCTGAGGTTGAATCATCTATGTAACATCTATGAGGAAGTGACAGAACTAGAATGAACAATGGTCTTATTTTTCAACAAGTGAAGCTGAGATTGAAATCTTTACTACAAAACTCAAGTAGTAGATGAAGTATGGAAGAGTTACGACAATATCAAAGAAAATATCACTAATATCACCAATATTTTGCATTGGATAAAATTGTATCATTTACGCATGCAATGAGATGCAAGAAATATTTTGGAAGTTTTTAAAAGGAAATACTTTGTTTTCTCACTGTTCTATGACAGAACCAGGATTCTGATGAATTTGCTCTCACCCCATAAATTACATGGTTGACAATGAAATTAAGTACCTAATATTATGGTAACAAGGAAGAAAATCTGTTAACAGTAGAGACTATAATCGAATGACAGAATCCCAAAATTGTTGAGGTTGGAAGGGACCTGTGCAGGGCATCTGGTCTAACTACCCCTGCTGAGGCAGGGCCACCTAGAGCCAGTTGGATAGGAGTATATATTTACTTATGTACGAGAAGAAAAATCAATCCAACATAAGCTTTTTAAAGACATGACATTTAATTGTAATAACAAATGTTAGGATGCTGTGAAAAATGTTATCTTAGGCATAATATGGATTCATATTAGTAATGCTAACTGGTCCTTAAGGAAAGCAATGAAACAAGACTGTGTTATAACTTTTCAGTCTTTCAAGAACTCTAACCAGCTAATGAGTCATGACTTTTCCTTTCCATGAAATCATATCAGCTATCTTGAATCACAAAGTGTTCTTGTAGTGCTCCTAACACTTTCACAACAAACCAGTCTTAAGCTTATGTAATTTCCTGGTAGCATAGCGTATCTGTCTCCACATACTAACAGTAATACAATCATTTATCACTTCCTAAATGTAAAGAAAGTCCTGTGGAAAGGAAAGTAACCTATTAAAAAAATAAGAAATAATTCCAAAGTCTATGTTTCTTTTTGAGTAATCACAAATGTCTGATGGAATTTCTTGCATCTAACATTTTCAGACATTCCAATAATCATATACAGTTTCATTACTGAACTACAGCTACAACTTATCTTCTATATTTGGTCCTGTTGTGGTACATTTTCTTCCAATGTCTCTGTCCATATGATTATTCTAATGAGTCTTTATCACATATTGTCCACAGTTCATACAGGAATGAAAAGTCTGATGTTAAACATTCTCAGCTCTCAGTGACTTAATTTCAGGGGAGTTATTTAAAGAAAGTCAACTTACTGCATGAGAAGACGCTCCTCCCAAAACACCTTGTTTCCAAATAACACCTTTACCTATAAAACAAGTGAGCACCACCTACTAATGACTGTACAGGTCAGCTGCTAGATGTCAATCCTGAGAAAATGCAGTAATTTAATGCTGCAACTGCATGTGCTGCACGTCAGAGTAATCACATCCAGCATGGAGGGCTCTGAGTGCAAGAACTGGACCTGGGAATGCACTTCTTCCCCCCAAGTCTTGGCAAACAGTTCCTGTTATCGTATGTGCTCCTGGTGAATACTATTCTCTTTTTTGTTTAGTTTCATAGATTAATTTGAACTGGCATTCATCTAGCATTCTGAGCTGCTGACTTAGAGACAGCAAGCTAAAAAACAAGGTGTGGAGTCAGAGCACCTCAATGATCTGTCTGTGTTGTTATTTCTCAAGAGTGGTCCAAAACAAATCTCACACTCCTTAGCCATAAAAAAATCTGTTCCTAATTTATGCAATATGCGTTCAACGGTGTTTGAGTAATCAACACTGCTCACTGTAGATTTATGAATACACACATTTCTTACTAAACTCTCAGCCAAGATCACAAAGAAAATGGAGTAAAAGAGAGAAATCGAAGTTTATCAAGTGCTTAAACATCAACATTGCTAAGTGGTGCAATGATAAGCAGCAGCCTAATCCCTAAAATGACAGATACATGAATTTTCATACGACAATTAAAAACCCAATGCCATATTAGGAATTATCAACGAGTTATTCAAGGCCTGTATTGTCACGCTCGATCCCAGAGTATTTTTAGGATTTTTTTTTAATAGAATTCTGAGAATCTGCAAGTAGTCATATTGGCTAAATCCAAAAATAACATGATCTCTTGCACATTTCTGTTAAGACACCAATATCTGTACATCTGGACTTAGTTTCTATACATTACACACTGTTTTTCATGTATAAGTTTATTAAATCATTCCAAGGTTTGAAATGAGTTTGTGACAGAATAAATGTTCACTTGAGACAAGGCTGCAATCAGCCAACTCTGTACACTTATGGCTGAAATCCAGTTGATACGCAGACCTCTAAGTGAAAAATACAGGGCATGGACCACAAGGTTCATACAAAATTATATAATTATTTTTTACAATTTGGAAATTAATCTCCATAAATTAAAAATCTTTCATGGTACGATGATAAAAACTGCAGAAAGCTAACCACAGAGAAATGCTAGAGGCCAAAAATCTTTCACAACCAACTGAAAATAAATGAAAATCAGTGTAATGAAAAAAGCACCAGGCAGTTTCGCTGTGACAGAGCCCATGAACTATTTTTAGACAGAAAAACTAAAAACTCAGAGGCAAGGTGGGGGAAGGGAATGATATCTCTAAGACATCTTTAAACAATGAAGCCCCGGTGTACACACAGATGTATCAGCACAAACATATTTTTGTAGGTACAGCTTTAGTCAAGAGAAGCAATGCCTGACAGCATAGCTAATGCAAACTGCATTTCACAGAGTATTAAATCACAAAAGCCAGGAAGAAACAAAACCAAAACCTGATTTATTACAGGGTTGTTTTTTTTTTTTCTCTCTCAGTCTGCTGATAAATGATGTCTGAAGCACATGGCACCACTGCTTCAGCTGGAGAAACTATATGCATTTTTCAAAGCCACTTGAATCTTCTCAGCCCAATCAGCAAAACAGATGATGTTCAACAGATCTTTCAATCTCTAACTTTACACTACAACGTATGTGGGCTACGGTCTATCCTCAGCTGCACGGATTATATCCAGTACATTTCATTGAATTGTGTGGTTGCATTTAGCATTGCTGTATATACCCATATTTACCCTGGATTTCTAAAAAACTTCAACTGTATTAATTTTGCAACTATATTTTTTGCTCTAACACTATTCTGACTAGTGTTCTTATCAACCATGGGTCTTATTACAGACTTAGATATGCATCCTCCTTGTTGATTTTTAGTACTATCTTGCACTCACTTTTGAGAGACCTTTTTCTCCAAAAAAGATGGCCAATAAAGCCAAGACAACATTACAAAGATTTTAAAAAATCAGCATGTTTGTCACGGATTAAGGGATGCATAAACTGTTGTGAAAGTTCCTCACAGTCCATCATCACTTAAGACTCTCTTCAGTGAACATACTGGTAAACTGAACATCCTGTGGCAGAGTCTATGTCCATTTTTTCAAACAAGGGCCACGGGAAAACATCCAGGTAAATTTCTTGTGATGAATCTAGACACCTAATAGCACAGAAACTTTGTGGAGCAATTGCAATTTTTATAACAGCGTGTGTTTTAAGTTTTGCTATCCTATCTAATAAGAAAACTGAAAAATTGTTTTGAGATCCATATTGGAAGAAAAGAAACAAAGAATTTGATCTAGGAGCATATAGCAAAAGTGAAATTGTTTCAATATTGCAGATGCCTTTGTTTCAATCAGAATAACAGAATTGTTTTATCCACAGGGCAAGTTAAACCATTAAACTGAAGGTGCAATTTCAGGGTTTGCTTAAGCTAATGGCAAGCTGCGCCCTGTTCCAGCAATGACTTCTTGCTCTTTCCC
>NW_010400699.1:5058-17032 GCF_000710305.1 Buceros rhinoceros silvestris | reverse complement strand
TCCCTGTCGTGATTGCTGAAGATCTCACAGCCATGAGGACCAGCCGCTGGCCTCACCGACCAGAGGCTGATGCTGATATGGAGAAAGTGAGATGAAGATGAGAGCTGGAAAGGAGTGCTGTGCAGGTGAACTCCTAATTTTATTTTCTTCCAAATAATAATCTTGTCTGGACAAATTTCTCCTTTAAAACAAAGGCAGCAGGAAAACAAATAATACTAATCTGAACTGAAATACACATTATTCAAATTAAGGAAAGCTTTTTAAGGAAGCAAAGTACGTTGGCAGAACTATTTATTCATTCAGTGCTTCTGTGATTTGCTTATTGCCTGCCTTAAGTTTCATCCTGAACCATGAAACACAGAGGGGATCCACAGAAATACTGCTAGTCTCCAACACACTCTCATTGTAGACCAGTGCCTTTAAAGTACACATCTCGGAAAAGCTCCTTTCCTCTATCTGAAAGTGTTTTACAGCAAGAACATTGCTGGGGAAAAAAAAAAAGAAAAGAAACAGTCTGCTTCATCCAACACAGTCTTACCAATTCATCTGGTATGACGCTACCACATTAACTGTTCAACTCTCAAGAGAAATCAAAGAAGCCAGATTTGCTACAGTAAGCAGCCTAACTAAAATAGGTTTTCTCCTCTCTCACAGTCTGCTTTCAATGTAAGTACTATACATTTTTATATACACACCCTTCCCCTTTGCCACCTCTCCATCATTACTTTTGCTTTCCCAGTTCTTTTCACATCGTAAACTGCATGTTAAATTATAGGATGTTTCAAGTCCAATATAGAAATTAAAATCCACTAATGCCTAAATTTCAATTTGTTCAAAAAGATCTTGGCATATTTCTTGAAAATTGTCAAATTGAAACAAGCCCAAATATGTGGAAAAATACATTCACACACGTTCATTCTTTAAAAGAAGCATCGTCCAAGCATTTTTCATGGTAAGAGGTCCTGGTGTTCTTAGTTATGAAATGAAATAATTCATATTTACACAGTAGGTAGATCCACAATTTGTTCTTTTAACAGTAATCTCTGTATTACCTTTCTTTTTGATTTCTAAAATGCAGTAAGTTTTCAAGTTTCTAGAAATAAACACACTGCACAATTTCGGTGCCTTTCAACAAGAATTGGAGAAAGATTGTATCACTGCAGCTTGTGATCCACTGCTTTGAAAGACCTGAAGCAAGCATCAGGATTTGTACTAAACTCCCCACACTGGTGAAGCTAATTCCAGAGACAAGGCCCTTTTCTTGAAAATACCCTGCAACCAAAATACCAGACATTTCAGTCTTAGCATTGTTGGCTCCAACAGTTCAAATGACCTCAAATAAATATATGATATAGGAAGGGAGAGGTAGTTCTTTACATAACTAATATTTTAATAGACCAAAGGCTACCAGGACTTTGTCTAAGCACAGATAAATCTTGTTAGCACAACTGTAACTACTGTCCCCAAAAAGGGGTGCCACCTCATTGTCATTTTCAGTAGATGTTTTCAAAGTTTTTGATGAAATCTTTTGGAAACTAGTTTTTTTTACACCTATCCATTCTATTATGTATTTAAGAAATATGTATACTACTTCTTAATAAATATCTTAATAATGTTTTTCAGGAAAACCGGTGAATCTGACTCTTCTGCCCCAAACACGTCATGTGCAAAACTAGTCAAAAACCATGCCCGTGTGGACATTCACTGACAGCTGAAGTAATATTCAAGGAACTCAGTATTTATTGGTTTGATGAAGAAAGGTGTCTCAGCAGAGACAGCAGAGAACACACAGCAAAGCAAATGGTTACAAAGCCACCCTGACACAGACACCTTTGAGGAGCAAAGTGCTAGCTATGAAAAGGCTTCTAATGGTGCTTTGCTTGATGCCAGCTGTGCTCTAAGAAATGTAAATCCCTATGCATTTTTTCAATTAAAAATGTTAGCATTAAAAACAAACAAAAAACCCACATAAATATTCTCTCATCATCAATATCTGTTCTTAGCAGAAAGAATCCTCCAGCCTGAAATATACTGACAGAAGTGGGAACAGGATTTCTGCATCCAAGAACTAGACATGGCAAGTAGGTGAAACACTCTGAAATATGGTCCAAGTCACAGCCCTTCTGGCAGCAGTGGCAACATTGCTGATGGAGCTCACTAGTCCAAATACAGTCAAAATCCAAGCTCTTTTGCAGTATCTTAAAAGGGGAAGAATTCCTAAAAAGTCGTGAGAGTAATTCTAAATGCTGTAACTCTGAGATCATTGAACAACCAGATATGACAATCTCTTCAGTAGATTAATATGGTTCGTCAAGCCAAGCAAACTACAAAATAAGAGAGCCATGACAGTGCAATTAAGACTTGCTCATCATTAACATTCATTTCAAAAACATTCCGAAACTCAGCCGAAATTACTATCTCCTTTAGTGGCACTTTCAGAAGAGAAAAAAACGGCCCAGCAGCGACCCAGAAAACTGAGCAACAACTGACATCTGATGCATCTTTAGAGAAGGACAGTGACATTATTTCATCATAGTCCTATTTACTCTAAGGCAACTAAAGAACAAAGATTAGCCTAAAAGGCCTCATGTCCAGAAGAAGTGAATACTGCTGGCAGATCTAAAGGGTTTGCTATCAGCATGGAGCCCTGTGCTGCTTTTGTCAGCAAGCGCTACGCCAAACTGGAATACACTGCATAGGCAGTACACGTTAAACTTTAGAGAACAAAATATCACTCCATAATGCATTTATTGAAACAAAATTAAAACATAATACAAGTACTATTATTATGACTATATAATTAGATTGCTTAACAGTATTGTACTGTGAATTTCTTCAGGATTGAATGGCTCAGTTATACTACTTTACTCAGGAATAACGTCTATTAATGTCTACATAACAACTCCAATAACTAAGTCATAATATTTTAATTTAAAAACCACTTTTTAATCCACAAAATATTATTAGAATTAAATTAATATTTAATAGTCATTTACACAGAGCATAAGAAAAGATATCCATCTCCTATTTCAAGACAAAATATGTACAGAAATCCCTCACAAAAAGAGATTAAGAGATATAACTATAATCCAACATAAATAGACATAATCGATTTCCCAAGCTGCCTCTGCATTGTAAATTATTTACAACATATAAATAGGTGCAACACTACTCCAAGTCCATTGAAAAAAACCAAAATGGCATCACACAAGAAAAATGGCACAGCATAGCTTTCTATTACCCACGCTACGACTGAATGAATGAAATGCAAGAAGAGATGTGCCAAGTTACTTGATACTTGCTAGTCAGCTTAATCAGATACTCTCAGTTTCCTGCAGGATGGATAACAAACTCTGTTCTGCTGCTTACTGCACACCACGTCTACTAAAATATTTTCTGAGGCAGAGCGATCCTAAAAATCTCTATGTATCTAATAACACAAGGGGTCTGGAACCACATAATCTGACATAATGTAAGGGAATGAGATTTAAATAAAAATTAAAAAGTAAATTACAAGATATGGATAACTGAGATAAAGTAAATTATAAGGTTATGATGACAGATACCTGAGTTCCTGACTATCCTTCACTGTAACCCTACCGTGCCAAAACCTGACTTCATGCTCCTGACTGCCCTCTGCCCTTATTTTTACAAAACAACTCAGAAGTTCAGAAGACTTATCAAAATTAATTTTTAAAAAAGTTTTAAAACTCTCGTCTCAACCACAGAATGTTATTATATATTCAACATATTGAATAAAAAAAAGTAAATTCTGTACTTAATTATGACATGAGCATAATTAAATTTAAAGGTTAAAAAAGCACGAGCAAGACTATTGCCATGAAGGACTAGGATTTAATGGAAATTCTGGAATAGTTGAATGCTACTGAAAATGTTTATCTTTTTGCTATTCAGCAAGATATATGTTACTATTTAATTCCACAAGCTGACTGAAAAGCTTTTCTAGTATCTTATTAACATCAATAACATGATACTAATTTTCAGCCTATCTATATTCATACATTAGCACTGTTATGCATTTTATTAATAATCATCAGTTGCTTCACCCAGCTAAAGTTTTCACCCATTAGAAACACATATTTTTAGCGGAAACTGGAAAGTTTTTTCTCTTTAGTTTTTCTTTAATGAGGTTATTCAGAAGAAAATAACAGGAAAGGAACGGAATGTGAGAAGCAAGATGCACCTGCTTCCCAGGTTTACCCTTTACTGAAGTTCTTTATCCCCTGCCCAAGTTACACTGAAAATGAAGAAAAACTAGCTATTTTTATATCAGAGTCAACCTTCCTCCAAAAAGTTGAAAAGATAAAATATAGAAAAAGATGTTAGATTTCTCTCCTACAGAAAAAAGTAAAACCAAAAAAGTATTGTCTTTCTTGAGTATTTTCCTTGAAATCACTAGGAGTTAAGACTTTGCTAAACTGCAGCTATCAGCCATGACATGAACTCCCCACTTACACCGCCTTCACTAGTAAACCATTTTTAAAAGAAGAAAAATAAAACACAGACATTAGTATTCAGGTCTACTAATAAAAGCTATGGAAAAAGATTGAAATTTTTCAATCTTAATATAACCTGTCAGACCCTTCCCAAACCCACCAAATTCTTAGAAAAAGAGACAGTGATTTTACTCTCTTTAACTTTGCAGAATTACACGAACATTAAAATTTAGCATTTACAGTGCCTAATACTTCAGAAAAACTTAGCAACTATCTAGTAATCTACAACATTTACATCCTATTTCTTTAATCACTCTCCTCTCCAAAAGATCACAGTTTTGTGTCTGGGTGCCTCAGATTCCTCTCTTCTCCCATTCTCCTGGCCGCCTCAGATTCCTCTCTTCTCCCATTCTCCTGGCCTCATGCTACCCACAGCCCCTCTTTGCTCTGCCCAGCATCCAAGCGAAGAGGAAATCCAAGGGCTGGGTGTATTTTCTTCCTAGGCAAGCTGCAGCCAAACCTCTTGCAACAGAGAATACCAAACCTGAAGATGTGGGAATACAGTTGCTTCCCTCGCCATCACAGGAACACATTGTACAGAAACCACAGTCCCATGACTCGGAACACATCTCAAAGAAGCAGCTCTGAGATGATTCTCTCTCTCTCTCTCTCCACTGAGCATGGGGAACTTGAAACTACATTCCTAACTGCTTCTTGTTTTTTCCTTGTCCCTGTGCAAACTTGAATGCATCCAATCTCATTGTGCTTTACTCTCTTTCACCTTTCTTTAGATTTTTCATGCAGTCTCTGCCTTTCATTTCCACCTTGTGTCAGAATAGGATGCTGCCTAATGTCACCTCTACACTGTGTACTCAACATTCTGTTCCTCTTCAAAGGCAAGATGCCAATTCCATTGGAAAAATAAAAAAGCATGAAAAACATAGTGTTTAAGGAAATGGTTGATCTTCTCTGTTTTTAATCCTGCCAGCAGTAATGAGAGAGGACAGGGAAGATTAGTATAACACTTCTTGTCATACCATGAAAGTTCTTTGTTTCCATCGTTTTATAAATATTTATGTATAACCTACAGTTTTCATTATCAAAACAATGATTAGAGAAAAACATATTTGCAACTAACTTCCTACCTAGATTCCAGAAGAAAAACACACCTGAGTCAAAATGTTTCATGAAGAAAAAACTGTTACAGAAGAAAATGTCTGAAAACAGACATACTTGTCTTTCTGTGGCATACTTTGGATACACTGCTCAGTGTTTTACTTCATTAGTAGCATTTAGTCTGAACTCTTGTCTTTTAAAGACTTGGGATGAAAATAGCTTACTTACTTTGTGTCTCTGACAAGAGGTGCGCTTCCCAGTTTAAAACAGATTTTTTCCCCTCCACAAGATGTTTGCCTCAAAGAAAAGCTTTCTGCCAGATCAAACCCTGTGAAATACGATAAAATGATTTTGTTCATTTAATGGAATATTAAAAGCAGAGGTAAATAGTGATTTGGTGACCTTATAGAGTACAGACAGACAAGCTATTTTGAAAACCAGTACTTGAAGTTATAGAAACTTCCAACGTTCATTTTATCAACGGAGAAGCTATCAATAGAAAACTCACTCCGTAGATGACTTTACAACCTGGGAAATGCATTTGTTGTTTCCTTTTATCATCTGATCTGATAAGAATGAAGGATGTTTGGGAAAAACAATGAAAATTAATGTGGCTGCAGAACTTGAACCAACACTTTCCAAGAACAACAGATTCTGATTTTGACCCCACCTTCCTAAAAACAACAGCTTTTGGAGCATTGGGGTGGCATTCTGTACTGTCCTTTCAGATTTAAAGCCAGCTTCAGTCAGCTATGATTACATCCACTAAAAGCCAATTAATTTAGGTATCCATATCAATGCAGTCATTTACCTGAAACACTGTCTCTGTTGAGTTGTTTGAGATGATGGACAACTGTTTTCATTAAAGGACACAGGGAACCTTCAAGAGAACATAATTTAGAATCTATCATAAAATTCTATCAAACAAAAATGAATCAAAAAGAACAATCATGACAGGAATGTTTCTTTAAGATATGAAAATCAGCAATAAACCAAATTACAAAATCTAAATAAGAGCAATGATATTTCAGATTTCATATTACTCTTCTAATTACATAAAGAGATACAAATTTTATCGCATTTTCATTCAGTTGTTTATTACTAAAGCTCATATGAACAATATAACAAGAAGAAAAGCACTAAATTCTTACCAAGCTCTTTCCATCTACAATACTCTATAAAGCAGTAACATCTGATCTAAGTGGTGTTTGTATTTCTGGCTACATTAATAGAAAAACCTTTTCCCTCCATTAATAAATATGAAACAATAAAGCATACATGCTTGATTACCATGACAGTAATCTATTCTTTCTTCAATGAACAGTAATTTAAGAATGTGGATTAACAAGGATAATCATATCATACAACAAACAATGAAAGCAATACTTATATTTTTAAAAAATGGTTGAAATTTTAGTAGCTTTATAGGAGATTAAGTTTGAACCAAAGTATTTAGGTAAAAAAAAAAAAAAGCAGAACATTCTAAAATCTGGAACATGGTAAATTCTAAGGTTAAATCCAACAACACTTAGATCAAACACTATATAATTAATGTGCAGTATCGTAGTCGCAAAAAGGTTTTTTTGATTTTTATATACATACACACATGCAGGAAGTGAATACAGAGAAATGTCACTTTTATGCATGGGTCAGAAATAGGGCTCTTTCTTTAAGAAACTTTGCAAATAACCCTAGTAAACCCTAATAAAACTATCAAATGGAAGATGACAAGCAGGATTTGGCCCAGGTGCTTATCAGGCACAGAGATCCATGTCGAGCTGATGCAACTGGAAAGATGGCCAAGTTATACCTAAAACTGCTGAAGACTGATGGTCAAGGGGATTTCTGAAATGTCAGTTCAATGGAAAAAGTGAGGAGGACTGTCCTACCATTAACCTTCAAAATCATCTATATTTTAAGATTTCCAAGAGCATCCAGACTGAAAGTCGGCATTCAAAATAGCTATAGTTGTAATCTTGAAGCAAGTGAAATTTGTCATTCATTCTCTAATAATGTAGACAGCATATTATCCTTCAAAAGTCTAAAATTCTGTTAAATATTACAGTATTTGACCTGAATTAAGAATGGCTAATTGAAAACAACCACTAAAGTGAAATGAAATTATACCATACAGATAAAAAAAAACACCTCTTGACAACTTGATTGATGAAAGCTATGTCAATGTTTAAAGAACAGACCGAGTGGAAGACATTTTTTTCATAAAATTCCTGAAGTTCCATGTCCTTTACATCTAAATTGCAATCTAGAAGTAACATCACTCAAAATAATTTGTTCTAAGGCTCTAAAAGACTGTATTATCTTTCCTTCACATAAATAGGCGTATATACATGCATTTACCTATACAATACATAGATAAAATTTCACAACAAATGAGATGAAACAAATGCATTTAAAATACTATAAATTCCCTTTCCCCAGAAAAGACACATAACTATAAAGAATATTCATGCTGAAATCTCTGAAACTGAAATGAAATATTTCATGATTCTTAGTTTGCAAAGAGTTTTATGTAGCATGAAAGCATTCACTGGAATTACATACTAGCATTGCAATTTCAATATACCATTTGATATACACTCACACTATGGGACAGAAACAGGCTCACCTTAGAAACCCCTTTGGTCTAAAAACCTCAGCCTCCAACCACATACATAGATTATTAAACTATAGGCCTTTATCTGTAGCCACCCTAAAACAATGAATGTGGTTATGGTAGATTTACACAAGCATAGCTATGAAAAATACGTTGGTGTAAAAGAAGCCTGCTATGGATGAAGCCACAATATCATGTCACACACACACTGAGAAATGTTTGTCTTAAATCTACGTGTTTTCCAGCCCAAATATTTTTATTATATATAAGACTATGGGGCAAATTCCCTTTTTTGGTTAAATTACTTTACCATATTTATATTAAGATCAGCCAGATAATACTTATTGCTGATTTTATCTTAACTCCTGCAGTAAGCTTGGGACATGACTTTGCTCTTTTTTTTTTTTTTTTTTTTTTTTTTTTTTTTTTTTTTTTTTTTATCGTTAACTTATGAGGTCTGGGTGGCAAAAGACTAGACAGTTTTAGCTTATTCCCCACAGCCACTTTCTTCTAAGTTCCAATAAACTCACAAGACATAATTTCTGTGTTATTGGGATGATAGCAACAATTCTTCACATGCCACAGACTGGTCTGTGGACCTATTTTTATCAGTGGCATAACAGTCACAGCACAGACGGGCCATTTAAGTGTTACTTACATGGTTGTATTCCATATACCCAGAAGAAGTGAAAGAGTTACTGAGAATCTTCTATCTCATGCTGCTGATACACTCCTTTAGCCCAATGTTATTCTTTTTACCAGAGAGCTAAGGCAAAACTCAAAAATATTAAAACCCAAACCTCTCCATAACAAGACTGACAATTTTCATTACTATAAATTGGTGAAAATTCTTCCTACAGTTACAGTCCATACAGTCAAAAAGTTAGCTCTTCCAAGACTTTTAGTACTGCTGACAGATCTTGAAATATTCTTTGGCCTGAGACAAAACAGACAGTTTACCCATTCATCCTGTGGGTAGCTGAATTAGAACATCTACATGAAGACATTCAGGAAAGAAAAAAAAAACAAAAAAACCAAGACAAACTCTTACTGCTAATCCAGGCATTGAAACCACACACCTACCTGCCCTGTTAGAATACATTACTATAAAACTAACGAAGCAGTAAAAAGAATGAGTTTACATTACAGAACTGGGTCTATCTGGATTGAAGTAAACAACTCATATTAAAATAGTTATGTCAATGTTAACATACCTATAAATTAATGAGATCACCTATCCATAGGACAAATTATAGAGCTTAATCTTTAAAAATCAATGAGCTCTATGTAGGAGCTTATTATTATAAAATCAACCTAATAATTTTAAAAATACATATTTATGCAGATCCAGCAGCTGTATCACAAATCACCAATCTTCTGTCTCTCCAATAAGGTGCTGGTAAGAATTTTTGTTTTCTAATAGCCATTATGAAAAAAAAAGAATGAAGGCGTTGCATCTAGATGTATCTGCTGCAACATGCAATGGCGTGTTCTGAATTCCTGGAATGATCAGTGCACCTGTTGAAGCTCACTGCAGCTTCCATCTAGGACCCATGCTCAGTTTTCCTTTCCATGCAAACAAGGACAGAGGAGGCTCTGGTGCATGCTTCAGTGTCACTCTTACAAACATCTCTTGTGTGCACTTCCTGAGTGGGAACTGTAGCTTCCAATAAGCACTCTTGGCTTCTCCAGATCAAGTGTAGCCTGTAATGGCTCGATTCACTTCACAAAAACCTATCTGCTACTTTATAATTAAACTTCAGGTTCAGATGAAGTCTTCAACTACCATCTAATACCACTGACATGCACATTGCAAGGGCAAAGAAGTTGCCATCAGTCAGCATGATTAGCCAGATGAACGTGGCCAAAGAGCAAAGCCCATCTAACTTATAACCACATCCTCTGGCAGACTCAAGCTGCAGGCAAAACCCCCTACTAGCTAGAATTTGTCTCACAGTCTTACCGGATCAGGCTTCATAAATATATAGACACAGGGAACCTCTTCAGAGTTTGTGACATACCTGCAAGCATCAGCAATGACATCCAACAAGTCCTCCTCAAAGGTATTTGTATGGAAGATAAGCAGACTCCAGCCAGTCTTTCAAATAGGATCAAGAATTCTGATTTCCTATATACCTGTAGCCTCATGTATAGAAGTACCAGAAAATAAGATGTTATTTTTTTTCCTTTTTATTCTATAAACCAGATCATATTACATTACAACATATGTGCTAATGAAGACAAGGGTGGGAAGAATGAAGGAGACTGAATCTACAGCTTTATTGATAAAGGAAAGAATTCAACTCCAAGTCTCATGACTATTTAGACCATTATGGAAATAATGTAACAGCTTTAGCAGGAGGATTAAGAAATCCATATCAACAGAGCTCAAGTATTAGGAAGGTCATGCTAGACCCTGAGGAACTGGATCCTTCCATGAGGAAGAATGAGACTTCCTATTATTTCAAACAGCTGGCATGGCTTCACCGTGGGCAAGTCTTGACTGACCAACCTAGAAGCCTTCTATGATGGAGTGACATCAATGGACAAGGAAAGAGCTATGGATGTCATCTATTTAGACTTCTGTAAGGCCTTCGACCCACTCTCCCACAACATTCTTCTCTCTAAATTGGAAAGAGATGGATTTGATGGATGGACTGTTCGATGGATGAGAAATTGCTTGGATGGTTGCATCTAGAGGGCAGAGGTCAACAATGTCCAGATGGAGATCAGTGATAAGTGGTGTCCTTAAGGGGTCCATCCTGGGACCAGTACTTTTGAGATCTTCATCAATGACACAGACAGTAGGATCCAGTGCACCCTCTACAAGTTTGCAGATGACCAAGCTGAGTGGTGTGGTTGACATACCTGAGGGACAGCATGCCATCCAGAGGGACCTGGACAAGACTGAGAAGTGGGCCACATGAATCTCAACAAGGCCAAGTGCAAGGCTAAGGCTAAGGGTCAGGGCAACCCCAGTATCAATACAGGCTGGGGGAGGAAGGATTGCAAGCCGGCCTGCAGAGAAGGACTTGAGGGTACTGGTGGATGAAAAGCTGGATATGAGCCAACAATGTCCATTCCAGCCCAGAAAGCCAACCATGTCCTGGGCTGCATCAAAAGAAGCATGGCCAGCAGGTCAAGGGAGATGATTCTGCCTCTCTCTCTGCTCTGATGAGACCTCACCTGAAGTACTGTGTCCAGCTCTGGAGTCCTCAGCACAGGAAAGACACGGACCTGCTGGAGAAAGTCCAGAGGCAGGCCACACAAATTATAAGAGGGATGGAACACCTCTCCTATGAAGAAAGGATCAGAGAGTTGGGGTTGTTCAGCCTGAGAAGGCTATGAAGAGACCTTACTGCAGCCTTTCAATACTTAATACCTGTACAAAAGACAGGGACAAACTTTTTAGCAAGGCCTGTTGCAACAGGACAAGCGTTTATTGCTTTAAACTAAAGGAGAGAAGATTTAGACTAGATATAAGGAAGAAACTTCTTACAATGAGGGTAGTGAAACGCTGGATGCCTCATCTTTGGAAACTTTCAAGGTCAGGTTGGATGGGGCTCTGAGCAACTTGATCTGGTTGAAGACGCCCCTGCTCACTGCAGGGGGTTGATCTAGATAATCTTTGGAGACCCCTTCCAGCCCAAACTATTCTATGATTCTGTGATATTCCAGGTGAATATCTTGGTTGCGGGAGTTGATGCTTTTTTCTTTCTCTACCTTTCCAAAAAAAAAAAAAAAAAAAAAAAAGGGGGGGGGGGGTTGGGGTTGTTTTTTTACACTT
>NW_010400699.1:455-5027 GCF_000710305.1 Buceros rhinoceros silvestris | reverse complement strand
AAAAAAAAAAAAAAAAAAAAAAAAAGGAGTGGGGGTGATGGGCTAGTTTTTACAGGCTTCATACTGGGAGAATGTGGGTAGTTGAGAATGTTCCCCTTTGTGGTCTGGGATCTCTGTTACATTCTACGTACTCACTAGCTGAATCAGCTTTCCACAGTCATGTACGACATTCATATAGATACCTAAAGCTCCTTATTTACTGCCCAAGAAATCTTAGGATTTCACTACGAGTTAGGGAATCCAAGGGTGGCAGGGTCACTTAAACATTGCAACACTAACAATAGTTTGTGGATCCAACCTTAAATATCCAGATTATTAAGAATATGAATACATCGTATAGAAGAGCTACTGTAGAGCCGTTATCCTGATTTTGAGAAGTATCTAGCCATACTAAAACAGGAAAACCAAAAAGCTGAACTGTTTTGCATACTTGAAACCACTCACTGTATTTGGGTGAAAGTGTCTATCTAAAGTTATGATCTAGAGCCAATACTTTTCACAACACATTCCACGTCAAAACGCAACAGAAATTCACCACGCCTGACAGTCCCAGGACTTTGTTTATTCTACATTTTTCATGGGTTAGCAAGTGACTTTGAAAAAGAGTAATTGTAAAAGAAAGTTGCAAAAGCAGCAATGATCTGGGAATGAGAAAAAATACTAACATTCTTAACATGAAGTATTCAGGAATGATCAGATTAGAACTTCATGTGTCACTACAGAAAAAGCTCATGTCCACACTCCAAAACCAAATGTTCCCAACAATAAAAAAACATACATTGACAACATGAAGAAAATATTCTTGAAGTCAGATTGAAGACATGATTGTGGAGATCTCCTCAACCCTCTCCCTCAGATTTGCTATATTCTGTCGTTAGAAGGGAGTGCTTCCTTCTGATGAACAGGAGGCACATCAAAAATTCTGAAGAAGCGAGAACTGAAAGAAATCCTTGATGTGAATCTAATGGTTACCGGCACACATTCAGAGCCTAAGGAGAACTGCTCTGAGAAGATCCAGCATACTCTGCCACTTCCTGACATTTTTTCCAACACTGGTATTTATGTATTACAATATTGACCCAGTGAATAAGTCCCAAAGTATATTCAGAATGCTAGTTCAGAAAACTCTCTCCTACGTATGCACTCAAGTTAATCCTTTTCCCAAGAGATTTCCTTCCCTAACACACTTGCCCTCCTCACCCCACCCGCCCTCAAATTAACTTCAATTCACACCTTTCCCCACGTTTGAAGGCCATTCCTTTAGACACAAATCGATCAGGTAAAAAATTTCAGTATGTAAATGCAATAATCTAAGATCCTGTCTAAATGGGCCTTGCTGGAAAAGCCTTCATATTAGCACAGTGAAAAATAAATGTTGTGCCTATGTTGCTGAAGGAAAAAAACAAAAAAGATTGCCTAGGCAGATGCTGAAGGACAGACGCTGATCCAAACAGAACTGGTATATGGGAGAGAACAAAGGCCCAAGAAAGAGATAGTTAATGAAAGAAAGAAAGAAAGGAGAAAAGAGCTTAGATAATTCTCTCTCCTTGAAGAGAGCACATTTCCAATTTGTAACAGATTCATTTGCATACACATCAAACTAGAACGAGACAACTTTGCAACACAGAGTACTTGGTTCAGCTGACCAGGCAGATTAAAAGGCTTGCAGACACACCTATACCTCTTACTGCTGCACTGTCACAGGGTCTGTTCTTTCCCAGCTCCTGCTTTCTGTTCTATAACTTGTATTTCTTTTTTGGACCGTAACCATTCTTTCAGAACCTAGAAAAGTCTCTTTCCTTTTACCAACTTGAGGCTCCACTTTGAGCCTATTCCCTGCTGTCGGCAGGGACGCTCAAGCTGGCAGCTATCTCCTTGTTATGCCTCACCATCTGCCTGTACCACCTCAAACTGCAGAAGCCTCTCTCAATTGCACACCATCAGTTACTCTCAGGAGAGGTTCAATCTCTTCTTCCCAGTGGTTCAATTTGACCCCATTTGGTCCATTTGTGGCAGTCAGGTTAAGGAAAAACGCAGCTTCCCTGCCTGCTGCCAGGCCACAAACTTCTAGCAGAATTTAATGTATGGTTCAGATAGTCCGTTTCTTAGCAATTCAGTGTATCTGTCACATCTTCCTTTTAATACGACATCTTTCATTAGTGGAAAAAAAGAATAGAGAAAGAAAGGAGGCGATGCTTCCTGACATTTTGTTTTACTGTTTTTCAAGTTTCCATTTATTCACTTGTATTATTAGGGAACCTTCTGCACTCGCACACTTTTAGCACTTTTAAAACTTCCCTTCTACAATTCACCAGCTAGCAATGACAGAGAAGATGACCCAATTTGCTTCTTTCAGACAGCTGAAAAAGACAGATTGCACAGCTATGATGCAGGCTCTCTCTCACAGGGGTTAAGAATAATTCATCAGTAGAGCACTTAGCCTTGTTGCCCTAAAAATATAAGGAAAAAAAGTCTTTGACTTGAATTCAGACTCTTCTCAACGCATTATTCTTACCTTGCAGCCCACACGCTATACTTATTATTCATTAAATATTACTATTTCTTGTTTCCAGGAGTGGAAAAAGGATTATTACACTAGTCACTGACTTTCAGATTTCTTGGGCCAGAGTTTCAAGTATGTTACGGAGATTCAAAGTTGTTGTATATGTATAGCTTCCATTTTGCTTCATCATATTTCTGGAAAAACTCATTACTAAAAATAAATCTAATTTTCTAAAAAAAAAATTAATGAGAAAGAACTCTTTTCATTTCTGTTTAAATAGCAACAAGCATGTTCTCCTTGTTAATAATTGTAGGAAAATTCTAGAAAGTTTAGGAACATGCTGAGCCTGAGCAATTCCTTGTTCTACAAGTATACATGACATGCCTTTAAGACAGAATTTACTACATTGGAGAGTCAATGCAGAGCTTAAGTGAGAGAAGTAGATAACATGTGGACAGTAAGAGAAAGAAGCAAACAGAGAAGGATGAGAAAATTTGCAGAAGATGGATAACAGCTTTTAAGAATTTATCACTAAATTCTTTTCCCCTGACTTCTTAGGCACAAGGTTTTGTCTAACCCTACATCTGTAAGACGTATGACCTGCTCTGGGCATTAAGTTCAGGTGAGGTCAACATGAGCATTAGGTTGTTTACGTGAATGTGATCCTTGATCTGCTCTAATAAAGCCACATCATTTTGCCTTAAATCAGAGCTTGCAAAACTTTGTGAATCTTGTTTTGCATGGTGAGTTGAAAAAGGACAAAACTAGGAACTACAACTACTCCCAAACATGAATCTTCCAAGCACAGGAAACAGAAAGGCTGCTTTGGAACTGCTTCAAACTTAGACTTTTTTAAAAAGACATTTTAAAAAAGTCTGGTTTAATTTTATCTGCTCATACTACTTACGTTCCATGTACTGCCATTTTTTATTCAAATTTGTTCAGTACTGAGATTTATGTCTTTGGTCTCTGATTAGAAAGAAAAATGGAAGTACCTGTCTGGTCACTAACAGCCACTGAAGCAGAAACAGGAAGGAGGAAGACTGCCATACAAAGCCAAACTATGCAGGATCCAATGTACTTCATCTCCTCCTGGAAACATGTGATCAATCACCTACAAATCTGAAACAAAAAATAATCATACTCAGAACAATCTCTTCTCATTCTTTTCTCCTCACCCCATCAGAAAACCACAAAAAAGGATTTCTTAACTGTAAAGAAAAGAGGAAGTCACTTTTCGCGTGCAAAGTGTATTATTTATCTGTTGCAGGCAGCTACAAAAAGAGGCTTTTGCAAATTTAGAAATACATAACAAATATAATCCCTTGGTTCTTTAATAAGCTCAGAAGTAACACCTTAGAAATATTAACTCAGAAATAGTTGCAAAGGCCCTAAATTTTCATTGCATTAATAATGTCTAATTTTATTTTTCGCCCAGGCTTTCACTTCTAAATCTATTAGCTGAACTGTTCAGTGTGACAACACTGCCAGCAGCTTAGTAGTCTTAAGTAGTCTTCAAATTGAAGAAGGACAATAGGCAATTGTTTCAGTTTAAGTGCAAGAAAAACCAAACTATGATACTTCTCTGCCTTGCAAAATGTAAAAGTAGCTACAGCAGCTTGTATTGAGTTTAGTTTAAATCTTACAAAAATACAGTGTAACTTCAACAACGTATTTTTTGTCCTTTGAAGCCAGTATCAGCTTTTCTTCTAAACAACTGCAATGTATATGTGAATTTAATTAAACAGAAAATCACAAATATTTTCTATTCACATTTTTTGTAATAAAAAACAAATCACATACCTAAGACGCAAATTTTATAATTATTTTCACAAGGCATTTTATTCATCATCAGAGCTATTCTGTCAGTCATATGTACTCACAGCAACTACACCATCATTAACTTTTCCAGCTTCCCCAACGGCAGCGAAGTGAATACATGCTCAAATAACATTATCATTTAATTTCCTGCACCTGCTTTACAAGCAGGAACCAGTAATTCACTAGAGCTACCGCTCCAGAGGTCTCATTTTCTGAAGGGTTCTTGCCAATTAGATCACTAATACCGC
>NW_010400699.1:0-201 GCF_000710305.1 Buceros rhinoceros silvestris | reverse complement strand
TGGGGCAGGAGCGACCCGAGCCCTCAGCAACTCAAGCTGTAACGCGGCAGTACCGGCAGTTTAATTTCTCTTGGATTGAGTTGGCTTTGCTGGAGGGAGGGTTTAAAACACTCGGCGGGTGAGTGGCGGTAAGGGAAGCGGGTAGTGCGGTCTGCGAGGCTGTGCGGGGGGCAGCGAGGCGCTGACCCGGGCAGCGTCCCG
>NW_010400698.1:0-1280 GCF_000710305.1 Buceros rhinoceros silvestris | reverse complement strand
GCGCGAGAGGAATTCAACCAGGCCGGAGCGAACCAAGGTTTTTGCACTCTTATCTCGTCGGTGGCTGCCTGCCCAGGATTCTGACCTTCAACAGAGGAACAGTTTGTGTAAACCTCTCTTCTTCAGTTCTTCCTTTTTTTTCCTCTCCCTTGGTTTGTAACTATATGCATATATATATATGTAGAGTATAGTTATGTGTGAATTTATTGTATATTAAAAGTTTGTTTCAGTTCCGGACGCAGACCGAGAATTTCTTCCTTCCCCTTTAAATCCCCTCTGTCTATAACAAGACAAAAGGATTCGTTAAGGTAATGCGAGGAGTTGTTACCTCGGTCCCTCAACCCTTAACAACCAGGTACAGCTGTAGCTGTGCAGACACAGCATCGCATCAGAGTCAATGAGGAAAACACAAACCACACCTGTGCAGCTCTCTGGGGTTTGGTCTGAAACGAGTCCTCTTTCTCTTAGAGGACAAGTGGCTGATTTCAGCTACAAGTGTTCCATGTCCGGACACAGCTTCATTGCATTTTTATTTTCCAGGGCAGGAAGTTCCTGACACCCTAGTTTTTGAAAAAGCGGTAGAAACAGGTCCCAAAGGCAAGCATGAAGGTGGCACCGTTATTGCCCAGGCAGAAGATGAACAAATAGATACTGGAGGAGAGGTGGCCAGGGCAGGGTTTGCCGGAAATTGCCCATCGCCAGGAAACACTAAAGATGAGGAAGGGAGCGAAGGAGATGTCATCCAAACCCAGCGTCGGAAGATGGAAGCTTCAGTTCCACCGTGGCTAAGCAGGTCTCATCACGCTCCGCACAGCACCCCACAAGGGCAGTGTGGCCAAGTCACTGCTGGCACGAAGAGTCAGAAGGAGGGGAAGGAATCTTTCAGCTGAGATGTATTTCTCCTTCTGCTTCCTCCTGTGTGACCATGCTTGGTACATTCAGACTGTGCTGCACCACGTGATTGTAAGAGACAAGTGATGCGATTTCATCCTTAAGCAAACAACTGAGTGCACGAGCAGGTTGGATAGGGAAGAAACCCACTTTACATCTGCAGTTGTTTCTTGGGTTTGTATTGATTTGTGTGAATGGGATCGATTCTCACTAAACACTATCTTGACAGTATTTCTAAAAAGATTGAATTTTTTGTTTCACTAATTGCGTGCTTCTGCTTGAATTTTTTTAAAGAGCATTCAGAAGATATCACTGTATGAAAAGAAGGAATTAATAAGAATCGCAAATGTGTATTTGAATTTTTTTAGGTATTCTAAGCCTTCTGTACT
>NW_010400697.1:96213-96417 GCF_000710305.1 Buceros rhinoceros silvestris | reverse complement strand
CTGAGTTGTCAGGATGGCCGCCAGAGACAACTGCAAGTGGAGGGACAGTGTGGTCTGCAGCAGAAGCGCTGTGAAAGGGGAGACCAGCGTGACCTCTACAACAACTGTGATGCGCGGCGGCCAAGCCGGCCCGCAGGATTAATAAGAAGAGGGGCTCTGTGCCCACACAGAGAAAAGAGCGGCCAGAACGGCTGTGGGGGGAGC
>NW_010400697.1:75620-96081 GCF_000710305.1 Buceros rhinoceros silvestris | reverse complement strand
TCGCCAGGCAGGACCTTCTCGCGGTAGCGGAATGGAAGACTGGCAGCCACCGGCTGCTGTCCGGTTTTTGAGCAGGAGGGAGGTCTGCAGCAGCTGCCTGTGCCATTCCGATGCCAGCGCTGGCGTGCCCTGCGGTGTGCAGAGAGGGGAACAGGCTGTGTGTGCACAGCTGTGAATGCTGCAGTGGGCTTTCGTCTTCTGCCTCACCTAGACAAACCGTTCGTTACTGGCCAGGGGACTGGCCTGTGAGAGAGCTGCCATGCAGAAGAGACTTTAGCAGCTCCCACCAAGAAAATGATGTTTAAAGATAGCAGCAGTCTCCCACTTTCCTGACCCACTTAATCACCTAGTGAGCCCTGTCATGTTACTGCACCACCATAAGCTGTGAAGAAGGATGGTGTGACCAGGATGCTGTTTGGGGTACAGGACAGGTGCCTAGTGTTCAGGGCTGTACTCCTGCCAAGCCGTCGGAGAGCACCGCCAGCGATGGCAGCAGCCTCGCACAGCTGCTGCCCATCTCACTCTGCTGCCCCAGGCACACCCTGGGATGCAGGAACCAGGAGGTCACCCTCACTGGAAGTTCAGTCAGGTCCTTACTTTGAAAAGTGTCATCCGAACTCAAATAAGGGAGTCTGGACTGGTCAGGTGGTTAATATCTTGAATCTTCAGAAACTTCACCTTCATTTTTTTATACTTGAAGAATCACCACTCCATTCTCCTCTCGTTGCTAGCAGGAGCAAGTCACCTGGACACCTCTTGGCCCTGCCGTAGGGTAGTCCATCTGCCAGTAAAACCCCAACCTCTTCCCTCCACAGCCAGATAAATACAGATGATTTATTTTGGAGCCACAGACCAGAACGGAGTAACTGGGTGGAAGGTAAGCATGAGGCACCGTGAAGGTCAGGAAGAGCCCAGATGTTGATTGTGATCAGCTGGGAAGTGTAAGCAGCAGTGGTAGGGTAGATACCATAACTTGTTTTGAAGAACATAATCTGAAGAGTTTTTCTGATGTTGCTCAGCAATTTTGTGGGGCATAAGTATAAGGTTCCCTCTGCACATAGATTCAGCTTCCCACTTTCCAATATGTGGGATGTGAGTTAGGGAGAGGCTTCTGCTTCAGCTGCATCCAGAGAGAAGAGTTTCTCACACCATGATGCGTTCAAAACCTAAACCAGCACATAATAAGTGGTTATGAGTGGGGGACTCCTGGCAAATACTCAGCCTAGTTCTGGTTTTATATGCTAATTTTGGTGTCTGTGGTGTCTGATTTAATTCAGTGAAGTATCTGATCCTGTCTCTAAAAGGAATGAAAGTAGTTGAAATCTGTATTAGAGCATTCAACTGGTTTTTGTATTAGCTGTATTGGGAGGGAGGGGGGAAGCTGGGCAGGTGTTGCGGTTTGTGTTTTTTTCTTTCTGTGTGCGTCTGCCTTTCATTAATTACTTCATAGCTTCGTTATCTGCAACTAGATGTACCCTGTAGGTGAGCAAAAAAGCCCTGCGCTCATATGCAGACCCATGTTTGTCACTCTGAAAAGCAATATCCGTCAGAGAATGCCATTTGATCTGCTGCAATGCAGTGAGTGACTGGCTGGGGTTAAAAGCCTTGTGCGCAATTCCCGCTAGCTGGTCATTAATCCCCAGGAAAAGTCCCATGTCTTAATTGCTGTTGTATAGTTAGCAACCTCTTCCATCTAACAAGTGTTAAGCTGAGACAGTAATGTGCCAAGTCACCATCATTCTCTTTAAATGAGAGCCTAGAAGTATTGCTCTGAACAGTGTGTGACAGTGATTTTTTTTTAGATACTTCTTTGAAAAATACTAAGACCAGCACCATCAGTGTTACATGGGCAACTCTGAAAACACACCGAACTGCCACAGCGCACTGCAGCTTCGGTGGCTAAACACAGTAGTCCCCAAAATTAAAAATGTAAAGATGGGCAAAGTCTGTCAGGCTTCTTATATGCCGTGTGTTGTAAAGCAGCCTCAAATACTGCTTAGTAACTATCTCTTGATTTAGAGAATAAGTAAAAGTCTTTGGTACAGCTGTGAATCTCAGGGCAGCCTGAGATACAGATAAGCTTGAAGAAATTGATGTATTTTTCCTTAAGTAACTATGGGATAGATATTTGAATGTTTGATTTTGGACTAATTGATAGCTCAGTATCAACAGTAAATTGATCTAAGTTTCTCTGTGGTGTTTAATATTTCTGTCTGGAATAGCTTTCTGTCTTGAGGAAAATGTAGATATATTCTGTAAATCCAAAATTCAGATGTAGAAACATTGAAATATTTTATTTTGATAACAAATTGATGTCTATCAATAACTTTTATGAATTATATTCTAGTAAATCTAAAATATTATGCAAAACTTAATATAAATTAGAAATAAAGGAAAACTAAATTCAAATGAAGACAGTTGGTTTAAACTACCTTTATTTTCACAGGAATTCTCCTTTGGGTGAAACTGCACTTTCTGAGAAAAAAAATTATTCTCAACATTTTTTTATCCCCAAAATAATTAACATTCAGCTAGGCAGATTCTTGTCTTCAGTGTGATTGTGAAAAGATCCTGGTAAACTGATAGAGCCTGCTGCCAGGCTGAATAATTAACTATAAATAATAGTGAAATTGTACACAGAAAATTCACTGAATGTGTTTCCTTCTCTCCAGCACAACTATAATTGGCAAAACAAAATTAATGCAATAGAGATGAGCATCTGTTTTGCTTTAAGACAATCTTTTTCCTGGTGTATTTTTCCAGGATTTATGTTGGCACACATGACTATAGGATCAGGCCCAAAGAATTACTTGGTATGTATGATTTTGTTTAGTGCCGAGTATGTAGTCGAAGACTGATGTTCAAGAAAGGATCATCTGAAGTTCTTTCTTTTCTTGCTTTTTGCCTCTGTTATATGGTTAAAGTGATAGGGGATTTCATAAAATAAATCATCTCAACTGCCTCTCTTTCTGAAAAAAGCTTGAAAAATTCAGATGAATCAGCAAGCGATATTTAAATAGTTCCTCATTTTATTCAACTGGAATATCATATAGCATTCTTTATGCACTGTCAGTGGATTTTCGTAAATGTTCATGTCTAAAATAGGTTGGAAGCTCTACTGCCCTCAGTGCACTGTCAGAAACTTTTTTTTTAGTTATTTTGTTTTCTACTTATTAAATCTTCCAGACAGAGGCATCTGAATCTTTAGCACTCAGTAATAATTCAAACAGAATTCACCTTTACTTTCATGCATCTCGAAGCTTCTTGAAATTTAAAACAGATTTTCCCTATTCTCACAGTCATTTCCAGTATTCCATAGTATTCTCTTTTGTGTGTTTTTTGCTTGTTCCATATGCCTAAAAAAAAAAAAATTAAGATTTCGAACATTCTTTAGGTTCAGAAAGGCACTTTTCTGACTTGTTCCACTGAGCATAATAAAGCTCTGATCTCTGTGAAAACTTCAGCTGCACCTATGAAGTAATTTTAAGGATGAGAGAGGACTCTCTAATTTCTACAGTTGCTTCCCCCATTCTCATGATATTTGATGAGCAACACTGATATAAGTCCCAGGACAGCAAATGAATACTATATTAGAGAGAAAATATGTTCAATCTTTAAGCTCCAAAAGTGTTTTATTAATGGTGTTCCCACCATTTTAAATGACCAATGGAAAACCAATGAGAAAAGAAGGGGCATTACAAAAAGAAAACAATAAAGAATGAAAAGGAAGGCTCCAGGTGCTGGTTCTTTCCTATGAAATTCCTTGGAATTCTTTAACATTTCTACTGTATAGCTTTGATTACTCTTACAATTTCAGATGAGCCTTAACATCTCTTATGTAACAATTCAGACAGTGCAAACATAAGGTAGGTAAAACCTACCAAAAGTTAAGAATTCAAAACCAGGATTCAAGCTTCTGGATTACAGCCAGGTTATGGAGATTGATGTTACCATGGAACCATTTTACTTCTATAAGCACATTCAGATGCTTTAGAATAATTTTGGAAATTTCTTTACACATTATTAATACAAAATGACAGAAAATGTGGAAAAAACATTTATAAGTAAAAAGTATGTTATTTTGAAAATATTAATCCCTTGTACCTGTAATGATTTTCTTAATGTATACTCTTCCCTTGCTACAAAAGTTCTGCAATTAAACAAGTTTGTTGAGACTAAAGGTCACCTTTTTAATCAACAGAGTTTTCTGAATTATTTAAGGTGGTAATTCTCAGAGTATGACCACAGCAAGACTCTTCCAGCTGATAGAGGGATATTTCTATTTTATTCTGCTGCTGTGGTAAAACACTTGATCGGATTCCAAACACTGTAATTAAAGACTGCATTTCCAGGTATTTTTCCACTAAACCAATAATATTTCTTTATCTATTGCAGTTGTTTCACATCTTACAGATTTTTTCGGTTTTTTGGTACTGTTTTTTACACCATGTGTAAAAGTTAGGAGGAATGTAGTAAAGAAGAGAGTCTTGAACTTTCATGTAATTTTCAGAAAGGGATTTTATAGTCAAGTTCATTTCCCTTAGAAAAATGTATTTAATTAGAAATAGTCTTGAATATGGCTGCTTATTTCACCTTGGAGACAGAAAACTGCTGACTGGTTCATATCTAACCTACTTATTTGAATCAATGTGTTTAAAGAGGTGAAAACCACTAACTGATGAAGGAAGAAGGGTTGAGAAAAAAGTGGCTGTGGATGAGAGCCTTAAGCAATGTTACTTGTGGAAGGAAAAAAGTAGCAGGTTATTTGCACCTATCTGCTTAGCAAGTTTCCACTTTGCTTTCTGGGTTTCTCCCTCCTCTATTCTGCCAAGTGTTATTTGTGTATAAGTTTTAAATTAAGGAGATGTAAATGGTTGGTGGAGTGAAGAATTGGCTGTTTGGAGGAAAGAAAATAATCTCTTGCAGGGATAATAAAAAGGCAAACCATTATAATTTGAGAAAACAATAATTGGCAAATAGGCTAGTGTTTAGTAGCACTGTTTTCAACTAGATCCCTTCGGAAATGTTTTCCTACAAAGGTTTTGAAAAACACTGAAGAGCTGCATGGTCCAGGGCTGCATCCTCCTTGCTTATCTCTGGAAAGGAAATCTGGGAAATCACAGAGAGCAGAGTTTCACACACCACTGCCCGCCAAGAACCATAGACTACAAAGAAAATGATGAAGTACTTGTATTCTCCTAAGTGTAAACCTTTTACCAAGAGCACTAGTAGGCATCTGTTTTTGCTAAATTATCAATATTAGTGATGATAACCAAAGTTACAAATGGTCATCAGAGGAGCAAGCATACAAGACAGGTCTGAAGAGAGGAGTTTAGGGGAACTCAAGTATTCTAATGACATTTAGTGTTCTTTGAAGTACTATTTTCTTGCTATCCATTTTCCTCTGTTATGCAGAAAATGGAAAAGTCCTGGAATTTGCTCCTGAAATCATCATAATGCACTTAATTTGATTAATTCCTGTATACATTTATATTATGTCCAGAGCTACTCTTGTCATTTTAGAACACTAATACTCTTCAAAGAAATCTGCCCTATCACAGTGAGTGACTGGCTGGGGTTAATGGCCCTTGGCACAGCTCATCCTATTTGGTCATTAATCTGCAGGAAATGCCCTGTGCCTTAATTGTTATTGCTTAATTAGCAACCTCTTCTATCTAAACAACTGACATACGACCTGAAATAACACAGCAACAGTCATTTTCTCTGAGTGTTTGAGCTACACCATAGGCAGACTCTGTGCAAGTAAAACAAAGCATGGGAAGAACATACCTGTTTGAATTACGTGGGGTGTGACACTAAAATAACATTCTGCAGGTATGAACCTTAATAAATGTATTTTCTTAGATTTCTGAGGTGTCAGTAGTTTACCTAAAATTTTAAATGAGGAAGGCTGTATTTGCCTTTTTCCTCATACAAGGCAGTGTTCCATATGTCTAATCAATATTTTCAGTCTATCGGTGGTTAAGCCATGGTTTTAATCACTGCAGGATCTGTATAAATGCACACAAACAAGCCCAGAGCACATTTCTACATGGAATGTAAACTCACATTTTTGCTTAGAGCCTGGGTCGTGAGAATCTGTTCTCTGCACTCTTGGCCATTAACTTCTCTGCTCTGTGCTTTATTTCCTTTCCCCATCCTTTCTCTACTTACAAATCTCTAGTTTGATTGTAACCCCTTATAACAGCAATTAATTCTTTCTAAGTCCATGCACAGTAATTAGCCCACATAGGGCTTTTGCCCACTCCTGGAGTATTGTGTAGAGAGCAATGCAGTATCGAGTGAAAAGATCTTTAAGAATTTGAAAGTAGACTTTTGTCTTTGCAATTGACTTTATAAGTTAAAGATAAAGGCTTTACTTGTTGAGGTAGAATATAAATATCAGTAGTCTGTTACTATATCAATTTCCATCTTCTAAAATTTTATATTGCTTGCCAGTAAAATCTCAACTCATCTGATACTTTCCCATGTGAAACAGTAGTGAAGTATACAAGTAAAATCTTGACTGTTTTCTTTTTTTGGTTTTTTGGATGCAAAGGTTCATGTTAAACTCTGTTGAAGTCAATGGAAATACATCCAGTGACTTAAAAGGGCTCAACGTCACGGAACTTTTTTTGTAAATATAATAGTTATGGACTCTGTTATCAAAAAGAAAATTAAGATTACTTGTGTTACAAGCTGGAAAAACTCCACAAATGTGTATGGAGTTCAGCATATGCAGAGTTTGAGGTTCAGCATATGTAGAGTTTGAGTCCTGTTTTAGTAATAATTTTTCACACATTTTTTTTCAATCATCAAATGGCAGCCCAGCTGTTCCTCTTCCCTCTGAAGTCTGACTATCCTAATCTACGTACTCTATTGCCAATGCCCATCTGTTTGCAATGCTGAAGAGGAGCTGAAAAACATGGGGACAGAACAAATAGAAATCTTAGTAAGCTCATTTTAGCTGCACTACTCAATTTTGGGAGCTTCCATGAATTTTAAATACATATAGGTATTATACATTTGTCCAGTTTTGGTACAACATGGTAGTAACAGAAAAAATTGTGGAACCTAAAGTGGAAGCAGTGTTATCCTAAGCATGGTCTGAGCCATTTAGTAGTTGTGCATAACATAGTTTAATTCAAACTGTTGGCAAGATTTTCAGCTAATTGAAGTCAGTGGACTTCTGTTGTTGATTGGCCTTCAAAATCTCTTTTAAGACCAGATTCACCTCATAGCTGAGAACAAACGTAGCTAGGTTTGGTCCAAACCAACAAATATTAGAGAAAGTTATAAATTAATCAAAATCTGAAGAATTTATAGGAGAACATATGCAGCAAAAATGCATTCATCATTTACCGTACTCGATGAATGCCATGGGAGTAATTGTTTCATTTAAGTACTTGGCAGACACTGCTAGTATCCATTCAAAAAAGTAATTTTCCACTTAGAGCGCTTCTCCTTGTAAACACTAATGGAAAGAACAGCCAGCAATACAGTGCCTTCTCTGCAATTCTCCCTGACTACATTCATGTACTCAAGACAGAGGCTTTAACTGCAGAAGAAATGAACAGCTGGTGTCAAATCCACAATTAGATGTGGAATGATCATCTTCTCATGAGAGCAGTTCACGGTTATTATGTAGTGGTAGCTGTTAGTTCCCTGGTTTGTGTCTCTAAAACCGTTTTGTAGTTTGAGTTCTACAATCTTCTTAAAATGAAATAAATATTCAACTTTAAAAGAGATTCACATGATTGATAGACAAAATTGCCTATTCTTTGGCCTCTGTGCAAACTGCACTGCTGTCTTTTTTGGAACTAAATAAATTGTACTTTATGGACTGGACAAGCCTTGTTAGTTAAGTAGGTCATCTGGCTTCAATGACAAAACCTGCAGGATTTCATATGTGGTAAATAAAATTAATACATTACCCGTAAGATGGTTAAGTGATATACACATGCATATATATGCGCCTAATTAGTAAGTAATATGAACCTATTTAGTAAGTAAGGGAATATAGATGCAGCTGAACAAATAACAGTTTACTCAACCATGCCTGTAACTATGGTGTGTTTCTCCTATTCCTGTAGTTTCAGCTCGCTGCTTGTCTATGCGATGTAGTGATGAGAATCTTCCTGTTCTACAGAGTGCTAATTTTTCAGCATGGTACTGTTAGATTCTTTTTACTGTTAGATTCTGTTAGGTACCAAACATTTAAATTCACATCACAGAATGTAAATGTCATGAAAATATTTATTCATAACTCTTTATTATTGGTATTGCAATAGAATTTAGATGTCACCTTAATGCTCTCTTGGTTTTGGGTTTGTAGAAGCAAAAAGTAACAGCATTTCTCCTGAATTTAAATTTGGAATTTACCTTACATCTCCATATTTACAATATATCTCAAGTTCACTGATACGGGATTTCTGCATGATTTTTAGATTAGTTGACACTTTTTCATCAGAGCATAGATACTTTACTCTCTGAAGAAGCACAAAATACAAGATTTTGCATAACTTTTGTTATTTTCAATACACTGTTTAATTGAATTGATAGAAATGGGCTTGTAGTCATAACAGACAGAATAATTGCACACGGCCAGGTATACTACGTCCACAGCTGGCTTTTTTTTTTTTTTTTTTTGTAGTCTGTAATGTATATAGCTCTCACTTTTATGCATACTACCAGATACACTCAGGGGAGAAAAAAGCTGTTGGACAGCTGTGTTCAGTTGCTAATATAAAATCATTAAAAATAAGTAAAAGCTTGTACATGCATAGAATGTGGCTGATCGATACAATTCTTCATCAATACTTTTGTCTGTAGCTACACAGCTTACATTTTGCAGAAAGATCGTTTAAAATTCAATTTTAGATTGAATTTTAGATGTAGTTGTTTTGGGGTTTTTTGCCAAAAAAATGACACAGAGAAATCGTGCATTTCTGATTAGACAACCATTTTTCATTTATCTAGCTGTCGAGAGGAATGTTTAAGGATGAATGTTGTATTTGCTGCTCCATGTTGGTTGCTCCATGTTGGTTGCTCCATGTTGGTTGTTGTCAGTTTAGCTTAATGCAAAGCATCTGTCAGTTTTACTCTTTCACTTCATCAGTGTTTCGATAATTCTTGAAGTTTTAAGAACTTCTGCAATTTAGTCTGCTATTTAGGAAACAATGTATTTTGAATAGTACTTGGAAGTGGAGACTTTTTTTTATTTGTAATTTTTAAATTCTCTTTGTTCTGATGCAAAAATATATGTCAGGGCAACACAATGTACTTGTTATATATAATGATTTGGGGAGAGGAAGTATTTTTCTGTCTAAAAATGTTCGCTATGATCTCATAAAGTAACATTAACAATACAAAATTTTTTGTAAAAGATCTTAAAGGACGTGAGGCTATAATGTGGAGGGAAGAACCGAGACAGAAATATTTTTCTGTATCTTTGTACAAACTGAATACAAATTCATTTGCCAAAAAGAGGAGGAAAAGGAAAATATAAAATAAATAAAACCATAGTAATAAAATGAAATAAAACCATGTCTTAAGCTCAGAAACAAACAAACAAAAAAGATAAAAATGGCACAAGCCTTTTTCCATCCATTTGTTAATTTTTTTGAAAAGTGGATCAGAAGCGTGTAGGCATACATTCTGCTGCCTTATGCAGAAGTATTGTCAAAGTGCTATGTGCCAGCTTAATTATTTAGATAGCTAATAAATCTTACTACAGATGCATGCACAAGACACTTTAAAATGCTTTTTAGAAAATGGTTAACTGAAAATTAAACATTAAGTAATTATCCTATTTATAAGTACTTCTAGAATATCAAGTAAAAACATTAGTTTTAAAATGTTCTCATCAGTGGGACTTTCAAAGACATCAGGCAGACCAGAATAATTCCTTATATACCACAATCAGTGGTAACTAATTGCTTATATACCAGAATCCGTGGTGACTAATCTGATAACTTTGTATGTATTAAATACTGTGTATAATTGGATCATAAGGTTGTGGTTAACTCATTTGGAAAAATTAGCAAAGCCATGATTACTCACAAAACCTGTGAACATCTTACATATACGCTAACCAAGGATATGTATGATATGCACAAGGATATGCACTGCTGTACTGCTCACGTTGTGTGATTTAATGGATACCTGGCGTTATTTTATATGACAGGGTGAAGCAGAACCTTGGAGCATTGTGAATATACTACAGTTACAACTCTTGGGATCTTCATGGTGTTGATTTAAAGAATTCTGATTACATTAAAAATAATTCCTTCCACATGTCACATATTTTAGAAATGTTCAATTATTATATTTTTTGCAGTTGCGTATGTAATTGCATTCTTTAGAGTACTGTAGATTAACAATTCTTCTGTATAATTTGAAACATCTCGCTGCAGATCATAAGCCCTTTTTGAGTTTTAATTAATTACCCTATTTTCCCTTGTCGCACCCTCACTATAAACGTGGAACACAGCTAAATGTTGCAGCTGCAAGTTCACCTGTCATTCAGTTTTTTATTGCTAAATTTAGAAGCTTATTCTTCATTTATTTGCACTGATGGTGTATATATATTAAAAAAAGCAACACTTAATGGTTGATTTAGGGCGATGTCCAAAGCATTTTAAAAACTTACCTAAAGTCTGTCAAAGTCAAGGAATTTCAGTAGGTTTTGGATAAGAAGTTAAGGAAAGAATCGTGTATCTTCCTTCCATATTGTCATAAGTTATATATAGGTTTTTAAATTTTTCTATTTTGATTTTTGTTCTCATTGAGTACTGCATTCCCCTAGAGTGAGAAATGAGGCACAGTTGTTTTAATTGGTTTCTAATTCAATAAAGCTGGTGAATGCTGAGTCCCATTTTAATAAACACCAAAACCAGACAAAATGATATTTTGACCAAGAGAGACAGGGGAAGAGAAGAGAAATATTGCATAAAATAGTAAGCCGGAACAGGCATAATGAACTGTTACTGGATATCCTGGTGCATAATTGTTTGGTTAATGTTTAACTACTAAAAAACCCCTTTATGATAAATAAAAGTATTTACAAAAAAGAAAAAAAGGAAAGGCTCTCTGTTTATGGTCAAGCAACAATTCCCATTTCACTCTACAACTTTTGTTTTCTGTAGATGAAGAAATCTCATAATGGTAAAGACCAACACTAAATAATTAAATGGAAGTACCTTGAATATTTATTGTTACCCCGTTTTTCTCAAACATCCTTCTTGCCAACCAAGAAAATTTTCTTGAGTACCCAAATAGCATCTAGTACATTTAAAATAATTCTAGAGTTCTGTATACCTTCCATCACTGTAGCATCAGAGCTTCTCAAATGGACTAAAGCAAGCAATTTCTGGATTATGTATTTTGGTTAGAGTAAGCGGTTTAGTGGCCATTTTTGGTTTTTTGGCAATAAATACAATAGTCTCAAATATATAAATACAATAGCTCAAATACTTGCTAGCATTCTCTAATACTCCTCCTTACAGTCAGAACGTCAGATGGAAAAGTCATTTCCTCTAAAAAACTTCTTGAAAGATTTTTAAGGTAGGACAACTAGTCCAGATAAACATTGTTCAGTAGCAATCCAAACCAGCACATAATTTATCAGGAAAGAAGCTAAGCTTTTAGTCTGGTGTTTTGCGAACAATCTGAGTCTTTTCCAGCTCATGAGTCCACAATAAGAGAAATGAATTAGAAAATGACAGGTTGTTAAAAAGATATATAGAAATGCATATCTCTTATGTATATATAAAACAAGCGTTAATTACTTACATAAATCTGTCCATCTCCCTAATGGAGATGCTAATGGAGATGCTAATGGATAAAGCACGGTTGAGTACCAAGCCACTGCTAAGAGAAATATATTCATTTTCTCAGCACACATATAAAATAGGATGTCCTACTGCAAAAAAGATTCCAAGTGTGTGAACTGTAATTATAAGCTACAGTCATCACTTCATGATAGATGTGTTAAGGGCAAAAAGAATCTTCAGGATACATCCATTTTCCCACTAACATGCTATCTGTTTCATTACGATACAGCTTTAGCCACTTCATATCTATACAGGTGCTGATCTTAGAAAAAGAGCGGTGTGAACAGTGTGAACAGCAGTGCAGTTGTCAACTGACATGAGGTGAGGTGAAGTGGATGGCATTTCTGTACTTTATCTTACGGCATCTTATCAGATTCCCAGTGGCTTGCTACTGACATGAAAAATGGTAAGAAAAAAAATGAGATTGCTTCTAAGTAGCCTAGAAAAAGATTTTTAGTTCTACTGCAGAATAAGAAAGTGTCAAAATAAATTAATTTGTGACTTTCATGCTGACTGATATTAGTGCATGTAATAAAGTAGACTATATTAATTACGTCCTGGGATGACGTAGACTGTTAAGTAAAAATGTTATCATCTTCCTAGCAATGAAAGCTAAAACCATGTTCAAATAAATCTTGGTCACAGAGATTTTTGGCTATTAAAGTTGTCTACAGCTTTATGTGTAAATGACTGAGGATTATATGTGTCTGTTGAGTCTTCAGTTACTCTCAGTTGTCAGGTATGGATTTAACTCACAAGTGTTTCAACTTCTGAAATGGAAGTTTAAGAATTGTATGGAATATTCTTGAAGAAGATATATTTTTGCTAACTAACATTAAAGATGAAAAACGCACATTTCAGAAGCGTAAATAGATGCTATCATCATATGACTATATGGGGAAATCTTCATCAAAGCCCATTAAATGTTAGATATTAATCTAACTCAGTTGTGCAGCTCATGATGCTATCTGCTGAAAGCCTAGTAAAATCAAGATCATTGAGTTTTAACAGCAAATATTCATTATTTAGGAAACTAGCATATTTAAGACCAAATATGTCTTATGTTAACTTAATGGTAATCTGATTTAAACTATAACAGTTTATTCACTATAAATCAAGTTATGAACATTTTTAACCAAAGACATGGTATGAACTTATCATGGAACTCATGTTTTGATAGCATTTGCAGTAGATTTGCAAATAAATAAATTTCTTCGCCATAGAATGATCCAAAAATATAGGAGGAGCCTAATTCTGATCTCAAAATAGCTTTGAAATACCATGTGCAACTTGAAAAGCAATATTTTTTTTCCCTCAAATATGACATAAATGAAAATGAGTGCATCCTTAGCTCATGTAAATTGGCATGGGTCTGTTGATTTCAGTGAAGCAAAACAGTATTAAATCAGATGTGGCCTTTAAATACAAAGAAATCCCAATTGTCACATACAGTTAATGTGCTAGTTTAAATAAGCAATGAAATAACGTGATTTACAGATGGCAGTACAGGTCTTTTTGAAAATAGTTCTGATAAATGACATATATACAGGGGGAGGTTTGTTGTTTTGTTTTTTTTCCCCCCAGTACGTCACTTTAGTTATCATATACATCTTTTAAAAGTTTTAGAATCACCCGTGTTTATCTGGCCCAGCTATCTGGTTGTATTATTTTGTTAATTGCAGAGCTGCCTTCAGCTGACCACGAATATTATCCTGAGCCAATAGATTCATGCTGGTAGAAACTTCACATGCGAAGAAGCCAGAAATACAGGAAGGTCCAAGATTGTTCATTTTTAAAGCAACTCATGAAAATTGTGTTTAGTAAAGGAATAATATAACATGTGCAACAGGTAGATCATCCCTATGACTACTTCCTTTTTATTCCATATTTACACTGCCTTCACTATTGTGGATACGATAGCTTGTAATTTATGCACTATCATTTAGTAATAAAGGCAAGCCCCAAGTAAACACACACAACAGTTTGCAACATGTTTAAAAATGCTAATCAAACATCATAGATTTGTTGTCATAGATTAAATGGGATGAATATTGACAGAGCTTATGGAATGTGGTAGTTTCATCTGTGTATGCAAAGGTATATTTAAAATAAATAATGTATTATATAATTAAAAATTGTAGAATAAAATTGTATAATAGAAACTGTACTTTTAGGGAGGTCACTATGCAGAGCAAAATAGCCTTTTTAATGGCTTTAGTAGAACCTGGAAAGAAATCCCAACATATGCGTCAGGGGTACGGTATTTTTGAGGAGGTAAAGTTTTGAGTAAGAAGCTCAATTATAAGTGAGATACTGTGTTTGAATAGCTGGAATAAAAGGATTGTCCATTGTTGAAGGTCTTTGGAAAGACATGGTTATTCTGTGAGTTTGACTAATGAAAATTGCTGAAGCTGGAAAACTAAACAGTAACTAGAAAGGTAAAGTGTTGTCTGGCATGTGGAGACTCTGGAGTAGTATATGATAAGCTTTGTTTAGGACGTGTAATATTTTGCTGATGATCAGACCTGGAAAAAAGAAAAGTTATGTCTCAGTTTAGAGCATTACGAGATTATTTCTCTGATATGTTAATGAGCTAATTGAAAGAGATCTGGTTTTTGTTTATCTTACTAACCAAGTCTGAGTATTCTCAAAGAAGTACCGACGAAGAAAAGCTTTTAGGCATGCTTAATTACTTAAGGCATGTACGTAACCACTTAGTTAACAAAAGCTATAGATGAGCTTTATGAGATTTTAGCCATTACAGATAATTCAGTGTTACAAGCTACAATGGAATAATGTTTCTGAACTAGTAATTTCTAAAAGAATATTTACATTAAGGCTGTGATACACCACAGTAGAAAATGAGGAACCAAATTTATGCAGTTCAATCACATTTCTGCAAAGTATCAAAGCTGGGAATGCAGAAGTGGCAATAGAAACAGAAATGAAGGCAGTCCCACTGAGCCTGCAATTACTCAAAGGTGTCAGTTTTAAGAGCACACCTTCCAGAAGTGTTTACGATGCTAATACAATTATATAGAGAGAAACTTGCTTTAAAAGCTGCTGAGTCACATTTTGCCTTCACCGAAGTGGAGCAATCAATCAGTTGCCAACACAGACCCGTTGCACAGTGTAATGTGGAATTACAAATCAGCTAGACAAATCCACATGCGTCCAAGCAGAAAGATTCTTAATCAACGTGTCGAACAGCTGTTGAGAATGCTCCATGTCCCAAGAAAAAGCTGGAAATTGTTTGTCCTCTTTAACATGCTTTTCCAAAGTGAATGTAAGAAAAGTTGCATTAGAATCTATTAAAGTGCATTTTTAGAAAATCATGGAATGGAATAAAAATAAAACTTCTTTGCTGTGTACTAGCAGTGTTCCAAAATGATACCGCGGTCAAACAAAAGTTTCTCTATAAAAAAAGGAAAGCTTTGACAACTGACAGCCATATGATACACCGGAATTACTCAGCCAAAACAACAATTGAAAGATTTTTTTTTTCTTCCTTGCTAAATTGGCAGAATTCTGTTAATTCTTCAAGAAAAGAAAAGGAATCAATTATCCGATATTTTAAAGCTGAGCTAGTTAGGAACTTCACTGAAACTACAAAATAAAATATTTTATCTCACACTGGAAAGGCATTCATACATTAGTATTAGAAATAAAAGCACTTTATGATCTCCTCAGGTGCAAAACATAAAATCAATTATTTTCTTCTTTTTTTTTTGTGAAAAAGTAGTGCAATGCATTTTCCTGTGGAGTATAGTTGCCTATATTATGCTGTAACCGCACTAAGATGTCCTTACTCTGGCTGATCACCATAAAAGCATCCTGGTATCTTGGAGAGCAGCTGAGAAATTTATATGAAGCAAACCTGAAATTTATAGAAGTTGGAACTGTCAGTATTTAAATATGAATTTAATTATGATCTGTGAAACTAACTGGGCAATTAAAACAGGAAGCCAAAATAGAAAACAAAGCACATAATAGAAGTTGAAATATATCTTCTTTTAAAATTACGTATTGACAGAAGTAATGCCTTGTTATGCAATTATAGGCCAGTCAAAGGCAAAAGATCCTCTTCAGTCCTAATTCCTATCATCATACACTGTAATATAATAAAATCCTACAGTTATGAGTTTTATGATCTAAGCAATAAACTTAAAACAAAAGTTAGTAATACTTACTGTTCTATTTTAAGGTCACAAAGGCATTTAGGCTCTTCGGTTTTAAAAATCTAAGCAAAAATAAGAATAAAGAAAATGAGTACTGTCCTCTGTCAGTAGAGTCTGGAAAATTTTTTTGATGCTTATTTAGAAATTCCCAAATATACATCCTTCAGCAACATAGACAATGATCTGAATAATGCAGCTAAGTCTTCTTACATTATTTCTGTGTTTTATCTGTGTATCTTCAAGGGATGATGTGGGCGCAGGGCTGTGTTGTGATGATTTAAGCAGAAATAGTGTCTTTTGTATATGCTGTATATGAATCTAGAAGAAGTGTAGGCAGATGAATGCCTGCATTTTTAATTAGTTTTTCAGGTAAATGTCTCCATTTCTTTTATCAAGCACAAAGTGCACCGATTATTTCATGTGAGAACGTTGAAGAGTGATTGATTCAGGATTCTCAAACTGTAGAAACTTGAACAGAAAAAAAAGCACCCTATATTTTATTTACCTATTTTATTTGCATATTTTCTTGGTATCTGGCTAAATTATATGTCTTACTGTTCTTATATTTAATTTTCTTTCTTCCCTTCTTTTACAAGTCAAAATACTATCTATAGTCTATCTCATTCATTAAAAAAAAAAAACAACCTCATTTTGGAGAGGATTTTCACAGGCAGAAGAAAAAGGAAACAGGAAATAATTTTATCTTCAGATAACATTGGATCATACAGGATTTGTGGGTTTTTTTTCATTTGTAGTGGCAGTGTCACAGTTTCACACTGCTTATTGGCAGAGTTTTTAATTTTAGAAGAGTACCTACTTTATGTAAGTGGTAACATAAGAGGCACAAACAGGATACAGTAAGTAGCTTGCAAAACCAAAAATAGCATTTAAGAAGATATATGGAAGTACAGACTACCTCATCAACTTTCTTTGCTGCCCTTAGCTCTTCTTTTCTCAAAACATTGAATAATATTAAGGCACAGACACCAGGAAAACAATAGAGTTTCTTCATAAGTAAATGGAAGAGGCTGTAGGCATTGTAATTCTGGCATACACACTTCGAAGGCTCTTGCATATGAAGGAAGTTTAAAAAATAGGTAGGGAATATTTTTAACAGGTCTTCAGGGAATAAAGTGCCATTTGTTTGGAAAATGCTTCTAACTAACTGGATTTCTGAACTGCCATGGCCAACCAGTAAACTCTTGCTCTTAATGTAGCCTTTGCAGAAGACTTACTCCTCTTGGTGCAGTTTCATTGAACTGAAAGGAGTGGAGCTTGTTAGGTGTTTTTCAACAAGGCAGTTTTCATTAATAAGGTCAGTGGATTAAGTGGAAATGAATGTTAAAGATGTATCTTAAAATTCAACAGATCTTCGTTTGCAAGAATCCAGGCTAGAAAAAGTTTAATTAATTGTACAGGTAACAGTGAAATATTTAAACTACCCTTCTAATTCTGGGGATTTTTGTTACCTCGTTTATTTCTATTTCTATTCTTTCTTAGAATGTGAAAATTATAAAAAGCCTTTTAAGGGTGATGGTATGAGTTACTAGATCTCTATAGACAGTCACAAGCTCTCATAACCTTCAGCCATTTACCAGCATGTGAATATTTTCTACAGGTTCCTTTGTATATGCAACTTTGTTTGTTTGTTTGGTGATGGTTTGTTTTGTTTTGTTTAATTCTATGTGTAGATTCTTAAATTAAGAACCATGGAATCTTTCCCAGTTCAGGAATTACCACAATGGCCTGCCTGTGATTCCTGTGGTTCCTTTCTGTGTGACACATCGCAATAAGAAGCTGTAAACTCTGCCCACTCCATGAAGCTTTGTCTAGCATGTTCTTTTTCCATTGTCATATACAGTGACATACTTTAAGAAGCCGTTTCCATTACTGTCAGTGGTTCTAGTTTTATACTCATAGCCAGATGCAAAACCCACTTAGGTCAATGAAAAATGCCCTTTGACTTTCGCGGTCCTTACAAGAGATTACTTATGTCTTGAGATGTGCTTCTGTAAAATAATCCTCCGAGTTTGTTTGCTTGTAAGTATTTTGAGTTATCTTGATTTGCCTTAGCAATCACAGTAAGTTATTATTATTTTGGGGTTCATTTGACACCAAAGACCCAGCACTGATGTAGGAGTGATCTGGATTCTGTACTTCTGCATAACTAGAAGTAAACATTATGTAGGAATTAATTAGGTTCCTGGAAAGACAATGAGGCTGCAAAATTCATTCATGAATTTGCACAGTTGAAACCAGAGGCAAAGCTCTGCATTATAACTGTGCTGTTGCTGATAATAAATGGAAAGAGAAAAACCCTGCTCCGTTTTGATGTGGTAGGCTGTGTGCTGCTGGGCAGGCAATTAGAAAGGTTCCTTCCTTCTTATGAACAACACACGAGTGCAAATCAGTTCATTGCAACAGTATCATGTCACTCTGTAATATACAAACAATTGCTTCGAGTATACACATACTTTTAGTTATTTTTAAATACGTCATTCCAGCTGTGTATTTTAGAAGAAAAAAGAAAAATACAGGTAAACTCGCCTTGCTTCCTACTTTTTATGTATAAGTAGTAATCTAAATGCTAAGTGACCCTCCTGCAGTTTACATAGTTTCTGTATTCATAGAAATGTGAGCAGGAGAAAAACTGATCTGCTATTTTTATGATCTATTTTTTTTATCAGAGAAATTAAATTAATGATAGCACTGATAAAGTTGCAGTAAGAAGTAGATAATGGTAAATCATATTTCAGAGTAATTATTTATTATTTTAAAATCTTTTATTAAGGGAAAAAAATTATGAATAGATGAGTAAGTTAAGAAAGGAAACATCTCTTTTTTGCTTTATGATTACTCAGGTGTTCATAGTAGCTTATATAACACTTAGAATAGGAGAGGGTTTATCCATATATAGATAGATAAATCTATTTATAGGAACTAGACAGTCACAGAGTGCAGCTCTTTTTAATGGTCATTGTGCATATCTCTTAAGTTATTCAAAAACCTCTCTTTAGCTCTGATCATGTTCTTTCATGGTGGTGAAGATTCTGAGGTAATTATTGCCTTGTACTTTTTTTTTATGTTGTTGAACAAAACAACAAAAAAAATTATAGTAGGGAAAAATTTAATGAAAGCTTTGATTCTAAAAGTAGCTTGTACCATCAAAATTATATATTTATTGGATAAGGGCAAATATTTTTAGGGACTGACACAGGGCAACAAAATATGAAATGCTAAACTTTACACATTATTTTGATTACAAAATCATAGAAAACTTTGGGTTGGAAGGGACTTTCAAAGGTTGTCTAGTCCAACCCCCACCCTGCAGTGAGCAGGGAAGGGACATCTTCAACTAGATCAGGTAGCTCAGAGCCCCATCCAACCTGACTTGAATTTTTCCTGGGTAGGGCATAAACCACTTCTCTGGGCAACCTATTCCAGTGTTTCACCACCCTCATTGTAAAAAATTTCTTCCTTATAACACTATCTTCTTTTAGTTTAAAACCATTAGCCTCTGTCCTGTTGCAATAGGCCTTGCTAAGGAGACTTTAAGTACTGAAAGCCACAATAAGGTCTCACCAGAGCCTTCTCTTCTCCTTGCTGAACAACCCCAAGTCTCTCAGCCTCTTCATATTGCAGAGGTGCTCCATCCCTCTGATAATTTTTGTGGCCTCCTCTGGACACGTTCCAACAGATTGATGTCCTTGGGCTGAGGACTCCATAGCCGGACACAGTACTACAGGTGGGATCTCATCAGAGCAGAGTAGAGGGGCAGAATAACCTCCCTTGACCTGCTGGCTACACTTCTTTTGATGGAGCCCAGAATATGGTTGGCTTTGTGGGCTGCAAGCACACACTGCCAGCTCACGTCCAGATTTTCATCCACCAGGACCCCCAAGTCCATCTCCACAGGTCTGCTCTCAATCACATCATTCTCAGCCTGTATTGATACCATGGATTGATCTGACCCACATGCAGGACCTTGCACTTGACCTTGTTGAACCTCATGAAGTTCACATGGGCCCACTTCTCCAGCTTGTCCAGGTCCCCCTGTATGGCATCCCGTCACTCAGACATATCAACTGCACCTCTGAGCTTGGTGTCATCTGCAAACTTGCTGAGGGTGCACTTGATCCCAGTGTCTATGCTGTTGATGAAGATAGTAAACAGCATTTGTCCCATTATGGACTCCTGAGAGACACCATTTGTCACTGATCTCCATCTAGACATCAAGGCATTGACCACTACCCTCTGGATGAGACCATCCAACCAATTCCTTATCCACCGAACATTCCACCCATCAAAACCATATCTCTCCAATTTAGAGAGAAGGATGTTGTGAGAGACCACATGTCGCAGGTTGAAAAAGGGAGCTGTTTCCCACCGAAAGGGATGTGACAAAATAGTGTGTCGGCTGGGAAAGCAAAAACCACCCAACCACAAACA
>NW_010400697.1:73526-75268 GCF_000710305.1 Buceros rhinoceros silvestris | reverse complement strand
TCCTGAAGCAGACCTTTAATGCAAATACAACATAGTCCCTCTTTCCTCCGGAGTGGCTGCAGAGAACTCTTCTCTGCCAAGGATAGGGCTTCCCAGACTCCCCCACACACACATCTGCGCCACAGGCCGGCCTGGTCGCGTCCCAAGGGAATATCTTCAAATTCCCCCGCGCGTTGGTGCCTTCGTCATCCGTGCAGAGATAAGGGCGTACCGCTGGGTCAATCCATCACGGCAAAACAGTTCACAGACCACCCCTGCCGGGAATGGGCAGAAACAGAGAAGGTTCTTCCCATTTTGCAGAAGGAGTCTTTTACTGCTCCAGGGAAATAGCAGGTCACGGACGTGGCTTTCTCTCCTCGACAAAGGTTTCCAGTCCGAGGGCGTAAGATTCAAGAGTCCTGCGCGGCATGTTTGAGAAACCTGCAGCACGGACAAGATAGAGAGGACAGTAGATAGAGCAGAGGGGAAAGCAAGATGTCCTCGAATCTCTCAACATGCCCCCGTTTATGAGTTCATTCCGGAGAGGCGTGTCCTCCTTCCCGGAAGCGTGGGAAAACCACAGCATTCTGGGAGGAAGAAAGCCAGACAATAGAAGAGCATCTGGTTCCACCATGTTGGACCCAGGACACCGTGTCAAAGAGTTTACAGAAGTCTGGACAGGTGACATCCATACCTCTTCCCCTGTCCACTTCATCATAGAAGGCCACGATGTTAGGCAGACAGGACTTGCCCCTGGGGAAGTCATGCTGGCTGTCTCAAATCACCTCTCCATCCTCCATGCACCTGACCGTGCTTCTAGGGGGATCTGTTCCATGATCTCTTCAGGCACTGAGGTGAGGCTGAGAGGTCAGTAGTTCCCAGGGTCCTCCTTTCTACCCTTTTAAAAAATGGGTGCAATTATGTTACATTTTTGTGTCAGTCCACATCCTCTCAAATTATGTTTAACCATCTATAATACCATCCAAATAAGTAATTCAAATTAACCTACAGTTCATGTTAGCATAAATCAGTTAAATGTAGTGAGAAAATGTTTTCCTTGTTTTCATCATAGGGAAATGATCTTATCTTTTTTGTCTTAGTTTCTTTATTTGTAAGGTGGGCCAGATATGTGGGTGGATTGCTGCTGGATATTGCTCTTGAAAGATACATAAATGCTCAACTCATAATCCTTAGCAAGAACTGGCTTTGCACATGACAAATCTTAAAGTCCTTGTTGTTACAATGGAAAAGATAATAAAGCAATTACTCTAGTTAAAAGTCGCACAGACATTCAGCAAAATATTTGTCTGCAAACCAACTTTGACCTGATGGGGAAAAGGAAACTGCTCTTTGTACTTCGTGTAAAGGATTGTTGTTGGCTTTTTTTTGCAGAAGCTGTCTCAAGCTAGAGGCCATAAACTTTATTTATTTTCCTCCCATTTCTGATCTGAAACTATAAATATGTTGAAAAGAGCGAACTAAATGCTTTTGCTAAGACTTTTCAGATGTTCATAAAACAAAATTAACCTTTTACGTAGGCTAAAAAATGAAAGACATTTAATCTTTGTTGTTTAGAGTGCAGATGCTTGAAAAATTGTATTAATAGCAAAAAAGTATTCTGCTGTTTGTAGACTTGCCAGTGTGCATATGACAAATAAAATCTAGGGAATTCAAACAGAGTAAGAAACAATACATGAGTTGAAATATTGTATAAGTCATGGCTGAGTACACAGAGAGGTTTTAGAAAAACATGACATTTGATA
>NW_010400697.1:72661-73430 GCF_000710305.1 Buceros rhinoceros silvestris | reverse complement strand
AAACATTACATGTGATACACCAGCAAAAGCCATAAACCCCATTGTCTATCAAATTGAACAGCCTTATGTGTCTAAGTTTAGCATTTTAAGAGAAAATAATAATAAATAATAATAAATTGTAATAAGACTGGAATTACTCCAGTTATTCTGCCTCCTCCAATGACTGCAGTTTCTGTGGATGAACCTCAGTGCAAGCATTGTTAGAATCACAGAATCATTGTGGTTGGAAGAGACCTTTAAGATCATCAAGTCCAACCACTAATCAGGCACTGCCAGATCATCAATAAGCCGTGTCCCTCAGCACCACATCTGTATCTCTTTTAAATACCTACAGGGATGGTGATTCCACCACCTCCCTGGGCAGCCTGTTCAATGCTTCACAATCCTCTTGGTAAAGAAATTTTTCCCAATATCTAATCTAAATCTCCCCTGGCATGACTTGTGGCCATTTCCTCTTGTCCTGTCACTGTTACTTAGGAGAAGAGTCTGACCCTCACCTCACTACAACCTACTTTCAGGTTGTTGTAGAGAGTGATAAGGTCTCCTTTCAGCCTCGTCTCCAGACTAAACAACCCCAGTTCCCTCAGCTGCTCCTCATAAGACTCATGCTCTAGACCTTTCACCAGCTTCATTGCCCTTCTCTGGATGTGCTCCAGCACCCTCATGTTCTTCTTAGAGTGAGGAGCCCAAAACTTCTTAGAGCGAGGGGACACAGTATTCAACGTGCAGCCTTGCCAGTGCTGAGCACAGAGGGACAATCACTTCCCCA
>NW_010400697.1:67541-72584 GCF_000710305.1 Buceros rhinoceros silvestris | reverse complement strand
GTGGAGGGATGTCTCCAAAACTTAACGCAGTATGTGAGGTTTGGCCTCACCAGTGCCCAGTACAGAGGGACAATCATTCCCTTCTCCTGCTGGTCACACTATTGCTGGTACAAGCCAGGATGGCATTGGCCTTGGCCACCTGGGCACTCTGCTGGCTCACATTCAGTCGGCTGTCAACAAGTATCCCCAGGGCCCTCTCCGCTGGGCAGCTTTCCAGCCACTCTTCCCCAAGTCTGTAGCATTGCAGGAGGTTGTTGTGATCCAAGTGCTGGACCCAGCACTTGGCCTTGTTCAACCTCACACCATTGTACGGGATCTGGCCCATTGTCCGGATCCTCTGTAGAGCCTCCCAATTTTCAAGCAGATTGACACACACACCTAACGTGGTGTAGTCTGCTCTGAATGGATCCTATCAAATGTTTTTATCTCACTCTGGAGTATATTCCTGGACTTTTTGATGGTTTTTACAATCATAGGCATTATATATGAATTGCTAAATAAACTCAAACCTTCAGACATGTAAGTGTATATTAGCTATTACCTTAGCTGATAGGGGAATTACCTTTTATGAACAGGATGCTATTTGTCAGTGCAATGGCAGATAAATTACATAGAACAGCACTGTTCCTGTAAATCAGTTAAGAAAAGTATACAAGATATACTTAAATAGTGTAAGTCCATACAGCTTCATCCACTGCAGCGCAGCTGACCTAATACCGGAGCTTCCATGAATGTCATACATAAGTGATCAGAGGCCAACGGTGTAGAACGTGATGCCTAATTTGTAGGGAGAAATATGGTCACATAGATAAAGAGGGTATCAGAGTAAATGTAGTAAACAAAATACTTTTTAAAAAAGTCTAATTTTCAAAGTACAGCTTTGGGGATTTCTTTTTAACATAACTGTACCAAACTTAATGGGTTTTGAGCTGAGTTAATTTAAAATTTAGAATAAAAAAGCTAAGAACACCAGGGTCACTGAGAAGAACACCAGAAGGTGGCAACTAATGAGGGACTAAAAGATTTGTTTGTCTTGTTACTGATAGAAGAAACAGAAGGTATCATCACAGTGACAGACACATTTTCCTGAGGGGGAGGGAAATGTTAAAGGCCTTGCTGTTATCACCGGAAAAGACCATAAAGCAGTTACTCCAGCTAAAATTTGCAAAACATTAGGCCCAGGTGGATTTGATTGCTAGGTTCTGAAGGAAGTAGCATGAAAAATAGTTAAAATTTTAAAATAGACATTTTTGATTCATAAACTATAAGAACAAGACCTTATGAAGGTCATCGCTTAACTGTTTGACATTAGAGACAGGAAAACGTTAATACAGTTAGTAGCAAAGGGAATAACTAATGACAGTTTAAATGGCAACACATTAAAATTTTTCACCACTTACAAGAGCTGGCTAACTTGCTTCTCTATACAGTCCCAAAGTATGGTATCCAGTTACGACTGAGAAGCCCAAATCGATCATTTTTCTCCTGAGAGCTTTTGCAATGTAATGCATGTCTTTCAGGAGAAGATTCATTTCACCACGAAACAGCACTGTAGCAGTAGTCTGGTATCTATTGAATACAAAACTAAAGACTCAAAACACCTATTATTCAGCAAAATGCTAATTTATACGTTCATGCAAACCTGTGCAGAAATTGCATTACAACCTAAGGACCAAGAACAGCAGAAAATCTTGTCCTTTAGATGTGGAGTTTAGACCTAACTTTGACAAAGTATGTAAACCTTTGCCTGTAAGTGATGAATTCCTTTTGGATGAACTTATTATTAGAAGCAAAATTCTTTGTTCATAACCCATTAAGCAAACCATGGCATTTTAAAATTATACTAAGACACAAATATTGCCAGCACTAAATACACAGGCAAAACTTTCAATATTCACATCTTCATACAAGAAATAAATAGATGTTGATATATAATATACATATGACCTGTTGTAGCTGTCATGCACAGAAATAGTATTCCTTTTTGAGGTACAATCTACAGAAAAACTACAAACACTTTAATGTAAAGTTTGGGATTGTGCAAAAAACAATAGTTCTGACATTTGCTAGTTCTATGACAAATAATTGGTTTGCTTGTTGTCTGAGGTTCCGTTTTTCCATGTTAAGCTGGACAACAATTTTTACAGGGTTTTTTTTTTTACAGTTTTTCATATCGTAAAGATATGAAAGCTAAATAAATGGTTCAGTCACATCTGTAATTTTAATCAAAATACTGTATTTTAGAAGATGTATAGAAATCTATAGACCAAGTGAAATTCATACTGTACAACCTTCATATTATTTAGTTATTTTCATGCTTCTGAATCAACCAAAACTTAGGGTATAATTACCTGACTTTGAGCAACCTGGTCTACTGGAAGGTGTCCCTGCCCATGGCAGGGGAGTTGGAACGAAGTGATCTTTACGGTCCCTTCCTACCCAAATCGTTCTATGATTCTGTGGAAAATAATCACCCTTACCACATGCAATAAAGCAAGTATTATCTGAACAGAACACAGCATACTTTTAAATAGTTACACAATTTTTTTCACAAAGGTTAAGCCACCCCTGTTTTACCAACTTTACTAGAGCGATTTCTTGGTATCAATACAGGTAGTAAAAACGTAATCTGAACTTTTTTGAATTTTGAATCATGGCTCGTAGATTTCCATCTAACACACATATTGACAGCTGACCCCAGCCAGCAGCTACACTCTCATACAGCCACTTGCTCACTTTCCCCAGCAGGATAAGGAAAAGAATATGAAATGCGTAAGTTAAAAACTCCTGGGTTTTTAACACAGTTTAGTAACTGAAGGAAAGAGGGGAAAAAACAGGTGATGCAAAGGCAATTACTTATCCCACAAGCAGACTGATGCCCAGCCAGTCTCCAAGCAATGGCTTTGAAGACAAAACCTCCCAGTTTTGTTGCTGAGCATGGCATTATATGGTATGGAGTATCCTTTTGGTCAGCTCTAGTCAGCTGTCCCGTCTGTGTCCCTTCCCGGCTTCTTGCCCACTCACAGCCTACTTGGTGGGTGGCAGAATAAGGACCAGAGAAAGCCTTGGTGATGTGCAAGCACTGCAAGAATATTGGTGTGTTTTGCACACTGTTCTAGTCACAAACTCAAACCACAGCATCATATGGGCTGCTATGAAGAAAGTTAACTCCATCCTAGCCAGACCCAGCATTCATTGCGCAGCTTAAAATATGTGTTTTGATTGCCAGAAACTTAAATCTCTCAATACACATTAAAATGCTTCTGAAATAAATAGTAAAATATACTATCTCTGTATTGTCACTTTGTTCTTAGCTTCCATATCAGGTGCAAGACTATCCTGAATAGGTATTTTAAGCATCTAGTATGAAAGTGGTAAATTCTTTACATTTCAGTTTATTTAGGACCTTGCTGTTCATGAAGTACAAGAATGAGCATGATGTGATGAACTGCAGCTTGATACTTAACAGGATACTGGCCAGAAGCAATCTTACCTCTATTAGATGTTTCCTTTAAGAAAGTGTATAAGGGCATATGATGTTTTGGAAGACTGCAAGAGTTTAAACATAGTGCCAAATTTTTAAATTGTAATAATAAAAAAGCCAAGTCTATTTTGCCAGCTTAACTTTAGTTCCTGGAAGACTTTGGAGCAAATATTCAAGCAAATGATTTGTTAGCAGTTGCAAGGCAAGGAAGAGATGAGTAACAATAGACCTGTATTTATCAGCAACAAATTGCATTAAACCAATTCTTCAACAATTGTTACAGATGGTCAGGAAGCAGCAAATGCCATGTATTCTTGAACAAATCTTTTTATGCTGTCTAACATGGCATTCTCTTAAGAAAGCTAGGAAATCTTGGGCTGGATTAAGTTTCTAAATTGCTAGTAAACTGCATACAAATTTGGCTGGATGACTGCGAGTTGTTGGTAATTCTCTGTCAAAATGAAAGAACAGACTGACCACAGGCATCACTCCTGGAGTCAGTTCTTTGCTACTTTTCTTTAATGACCCTGGACAGTAGAGCATAGACCAAGTTTATTAAATCTGTGATAACGCAGAGCTGGGAAAGAGAAACAGTAGACTCAAGAACAAGCTTTGAATTCCAAATCAGCTTCACAAATTGGAGAAAAGCACCGAAAGATATACTAAAACTCTGTGAAAGCAAGCAAAAGGTGCTAGGCGTAGGAAAAAATTATGGACAGCAAAAATATGCTGCAGAAAAAAACCTGGTGAAATACTGTTTCTTTGGAAAAGACTCTGTGAGTCTGCATGTATCACATTCTGAACAGGGGTCAGCAAAGCCACAAAGCTGTAAAAAAATCAAGAATGTTTTATCTCTTGCAAATGGAAAGAAAGCTTGTAAGACACGGCAATGTAATTATCTAGTTCTGCTCAGCTCTATACTCCAGGCTGGAATTCTGCATCCAATTTGAGCACTGCAGAGGGACTTGATTTATGTACCCTAAAGGAGAAATGACTAAGGGAGGGTCTGACGGCAAAGATCGGGTTCATTAAGGGGTGGTATAAAAGGAAAGAAATAATCTGTTTTTCTTTTGTCCACAGTAGATAGGATAAGAAGTAAGGGGGTTAAACCTCAGCAATTAAGAATGAGTTTAAACATTCGGAAGAACTTTTCTAGTGATAAGAATAGTGAAACACTGAAGTAGATGTAATGGAAGTCGGGTATGGGAAGACATTAGGTAAATATTATCAGGATTGACATAGACAGAGTTTATCCTATACTAATGCAGGAAAACATGCTGGATGATTCTGGTTTTTATCACTATTAATTACATTGATAGATCATTGGAACAGAGTGAAATATACTGCAAAACAGCTGGTGGCCACAGAATTGCATCTTCCAATACAGTAATTGCCAAAGACAAAATGTTCTGGTAGCTGTAATAATACACTATCTGATTTTGACTTTTAATGTAAAATATTTTTGCCCTCAGGTTAGAAATAATTGTTCGATTCTTTTATCTTCCTTACTCCCAGTAGTCAGATGGTGGAAAATTCTACTTGTTTCTGTTTTGACAAAC
>NW_010400697.1:53501-67451 GCF_000710305.1 Buceros rhinoceros silvestris | reverse complement strand
TCAGCAGGAGTTTGTTACAGGAAGGAAGGAAGGAAGGAAGGAACAAGTCAAAGGATGGTGTCGGTAGAAAAAGTGGAGCTGTGATGCTGTTCTTCTGTAATGATTAGAAAATAGGAAAAGAATCCAACAACACAAACCATATTTCAGTTTGCTTGGTTTAGATCCTACACGGTTGTGAGTAGCCCAAGAAATGACAGAATGAAGTCTGAAACAGCATAAACCTTTGGTGAAACTTTGTTGCTTCTCCTATCTCTGCTTTTCAGATCCTATAGTGAAATAAAGAAGTAGTTGAGGAAGTCTAAGTGAATTATTTGTATTTACCTCTTTTCTGAAGTGGCTTGATGTTTTGGCACGTAATAGTATTGCAATGAATAATATGTGGTGCTTTTGTTGTTCTGGTTGCTTTTTGAAGACCCTGTAGTTTGGACCCAACTGAACTGAATATTTCTCTTCCTTATTTCTCTCCTGAGAAAGTTTTTCTGCACACATAACAACCTTTCTTCTCTATTACGCTTGATAAGAAGAGATTTTTTAACTTTCCTCTTGGTGGAAAAAAAAAGTAAGTCTTCTTTATTTACTTCTGTTTGCTATTTTGTCCTTCGTATTAAATCTACAATTCTTTCTACAGGAGACATAAAGCCAAAGGGGGAAAAGGAAAGTCTACAATAAATAAAAATAGCACTTGGGAGGCATTTCCTAAAAATAAGCACATATATCTAGGGTGCAGAAGATTCTGGTCTTTTTCTTGCCCACTTATTGATAGTAGCAGAGTTGGTTATTCTTATGCTAAGAATTGCAAAAATAGTAGTCTAACTAGTACTGTTGCTAAAAAAGTAGTCTAAACTGAGGAACATCCAGCATTCTTAGAATAAGAAGCATTTAAGACAATAAACCACTTCCATGGGCACCTTCCCTCCTTAGTTTCCTGGCTGAATAAAATAAGGAGTTCACAAATTCCAATCACATTCAGCACTGTGTATTTTTTTCCTACTCAACAGAATAGAGTTTCAGAATTAAATTCACCATCTAAAAGATCACAACTATTTTGACAGACATGATGGTCTAGAGGAGCAGTGCTACACACAGTTTAAACAATTCTCCTGTTTCAGGAGAATACAACGTGGCTCATATGGTTTCTATCCGATCTCTCAAAAAAGGTTAAGTCTGGACATCACCTACCTGTAGACAAGATACTGTGTGCCTAAGCCTAGCCAATTCTTCTCTCTTGGCTTTTATTCTTCATTTTTCTTGAATCAAGTTAAAATTCCCCTATTAGGTTTTCTTCAGCTCAGCTGTGTGCGGAAGAAGTCCTAGATGCACATGTTCACTTCAGTTGAATGACCCTCACATCAGTCTCTAGCACCACTTGTTCTTGCATGGAAACATTTGCTACCAAAATTTCTGTCTACTTCATGGAGGCATTTGTATGTATAACCTGCTGAGGTCTTTCCATGAACTACACTATGGAATCATGAAGAGGTTTTATTGCTTAACAAAGTGTAGATACTTAATCAGTGATATAAAAAGATTTCTACCTGCAAAGATATGAACTCAGTACTCAGAGACTGAGTATAGAGAATCAGCTGAAAAGAGTCATTTTAATTTATCAAACTTCAAAAATAAAGAAATAAATAAAGTGAGTATAAGCAGAATGAGCAAAAAATTAACCCTAGGAAGAACCAATTTAAAAGGTTTGGGGTTTTTTTTCCAAAGCAAAGTAGTAAGTACACCTGTAACAGTATAAATTTACAATATTAAATGCTTTGTTTTAACACTCTGCATTATTTACTAACTGTAATTATTCTGTGAATTCTACACTGGAATCATGGTATATCTGTAACTGCCTGCAGAGATCAAGACCCATTTTTCTCTCAATACGTTTTTACTGGTAGTCTTGTGAGCTGTCATTTCCATGTCTTTTATAACAACATTGCCATGTGATTATTTTTTGTGAGGGGTGGCACTCATGTCTTAAGGGATGAAACTGCTTTCTCAGAATCTGATTTTTCAAGATACTGTGAAACTCCTGCATGTTTTGGGGTTTTGGGTTTGTTTTTTTTTTTGAGGGCTGTGTGGGGTTTTTTCATACATATGAAGTATGAGTGTGCCAGTGTTCCAGAATTTACTGAAGTATATTTTGTATCCCTGTAAAGGAATGTCGCAGCCCTCAAAGTCTCTTCAATCTGCTGTTTAGCACAATGACTGTAAATATATATTATATGTAAATTCATATTCACATTATTTCTTCTAGAGAGGGTCCTGTTCAGCAAGGTACAGTTCATCCATTTCTGTTGTTTGGTTTTTTTACAAATACTTTTCCTCCCCTTCAAATCGCTATTAAATTAGCCATGTAACGTTTTGTTAACTAACTAACATACAACAGTGACAGGATTTGTTGATACTGTACTAGGAATAAATCTGGACATGCTGATTTCTTAGGGAAAAGATGTGTATTTGCCTCAGCTACTGATCTCTAGCAGTCTTGATTCACATGAACAACATCTATCTAAGGCAGTGGGAGATGCTGGTAAAGACTGAGGTCAATAATACACTCCTATTACTATGCTTTCCAGGGCAGAGCAGGCTGCCAGAAAATATATTGCCTTAGAATTGTTTTGTTTGAAGTATTATTGTTGGTAAGACTCTCTATATGTTAATACTGTGTTTTCTAAACCAGACAACTGCTTTCTGAACAATTGCATATGAGGTATTGCTTCACACTGATGAATGGGTGTAATTTTTATCCCTGGATATCAGGCTCAACTAGTCTCACGCTGACTGATGAACTGACCTCTATTAGCTATCTCTGGTAGCTATCAATAACTGTCTCTGCATTGCGCTAGAAGCGCAATGAACAAAGACTTCAGGGAGTACAGATAATCACAATCATGTTCATAGTTAGTGCTGAATATATTTAGACAGTTCTTTGAAGGGGAAAAAATGAAATTATCAATTCTTTTTTCTGCCTGGGCCTGCAATTACAGGTCATTTTTTAGTAGAAGATCTTTAAAAAACAACCACGTGAAAACCACCCCACCTTGGTATAGTTTCCTTCATGTGACTATGGGATACTCTCAAAGAGATATACAGGAACATACCTGAAACAGCAGTACTGTTTCCTTTAAATGGCCCCAGCAAGTATATTTGTTAAAGAAAAATTGATACTGAAAGCAAAATGAACCACTGCTCCTGGGATGGGGGTGAGGGGTGGGGGCAAGTGTCTCAGATGCTTTATAATTGTTCAGAAAATATTTGTGAGAGGAATGACTCCTGGAAAACCTCTCAAGGTCAGGGAGATCCATGTCATTGTGCTGAGTAAGTTACTCTAGTTCTTCTGCAGCAAATTTTCCCCAAAGAAATTGCTATTCTTTTCCTTATTCTTCCTCTTCTTTCTTTTTTAATCCTTCTGTTGTTGTTGTTTCTTCTTTTCCTTTTTCTTTTTCTTCTTCTTTTTCTTCTTCTTCTTCTTCTCCTCCTCCTCCTCCTTCTTCTTCTTCTTCCTTCTTTTTCCTTCTTCTTCTTTTCATTTGCATACATTCCTTATATTTCCTAAGAAAACTACCAAATTCAGGAGGGAATATCCAATTTAAATAAGTGAGTGGAATCCCTTTTATATGCGAATGATACCAAAATGTGTGTCACTGTTGCAGAAAGATGACTAAGCTCTCTGTGCAAACTTCAGCTTTTAGACCCCAATCCTGTAACCTAGTTGTAAAATTCCTGTTGACCTGAAATTTCCAGTGGGACTTTTATTTTGTTTCAGAGAAACATAGCTGCTGTTGGTGCTACACGGTGAACTTTGGTTTTCCTTTGTACCAACCACTGTTTTTCTTCCAGTGTGTGTGAACCTTGTTCTCCAGTTTCTGGAGAAGATGGGATTTATAAGGCATGTGTTGTTTCTACCCAAATTAAAACTGTACTCCACTCTTCACTGGATTTGACTTAAGTTCTTTAATGTTTCTGACTACAGTTATTTTTTACAATATTTTGACAGTTTAGAAAAAAAAGCCAAGACTTGAATAAGATCTTTTTTTCTGAACGCCCGTCTCCTCTTTTTATGCTCCAAAGTGCAAGTAATTGAATGATGCAGTTCTAGGGGAAGAATTCCAATTTAAAATGTGTTTAAGAGGGTTTCAACCAGAGATTTGAACTTGTGTTAGAAGGGACTTTCACCAGTCTGCATATATTTGAAATAGCTCTCTTGTCCCAGTGGACATTTACATAACCATATCGTCCATCAGAATCTGCACTTTCCCATTGCATACTCACTCAAATCAATGTAGATAAAAAATTTATTTGACCTATTTTAATAACTTTGCTATCACAAATCATATCTAAATACGTGGGTATGTAGGCTTTCACAAATAAAACATATGAACGTTATTTCCCTGTGATAGTATCAAGATTTTCTGTGTTGCTTCTATTTCATCTTACAGAAGACTAGTTTTGACAAACAGCCTTGACCGAGTGTGTAATATGCAGCTTGGTGAAGCAACAGTTATTCACCAGAGGTGGCATTAAGATCATTTTGACTACAACATAAACCTAGATCATGAAAGCATTGTGGTAACTTCCATTACACTAAAAGCTATTGATTAGAGATGCTTCTCTGGCAGAAAGAGGGGTCTCATGAACTCATTGTGTTCCCATGATTCACTGTGAGATCTCAATGGGAGTTGCAGATGCCAAGTAGCAGCACGACAGATACATGATGAAAATCAAGGAGCAATCCAGGTGTCATCCAAGCTGTATAAATTAATTAAAAGATATCTATCCGTCTGAATGGGTTCTAAAGAAAATCCCATTGTATGTCATGAGAACTATTCCTCATGTTTTTTCTATTCCACTTATTTTTTAAAATAATTTATTTAAATTTTACACTTCTCATCAGACTACTTGTTACTGAAGACAGAAAAAGCATATAATGTAGGACATTACACAAAGGATGTCCTTTTTATATAATTTGAATGTAGTGTTTGTTGGGGTACATCTTTTATGTGTCTTTTAAATACATGCAGATAACCGACAGAAGCTGTGAGAGAGTAATGACAGTAAAGTTGTTTAAAGGTTATGCCAATGCCTTAAGCAGAAGGTGGTGTATTTTAAAAATTTGTCCCACTACAGAAAATGGTGATAACTCACTAATAATGCAGACTGGATAAAAAGTGCTAGTTGTTGATATTGGATGTTAAGAGGTACATGCAAAGTGATACGAGAAAAACACTTGAGATCTTGGTATTCTAAACTACTTTGGGAGATAGATGGCTTTTTGGGGAGAGAGGTTTGGTTTGTTTTAAATGAGGTTGGTTTGTTTTAAATGTCGGTTTGTTTGTAAAATGAGGTGGCTGTTTTACATGCATGACAAGCATGTTGGGGAAATGTGCTTTGAATTTTTTTCTAAGAAGCAACTGATTTACGAGCTTAGATGTTCTTCATAACAGACACTTTTGGAATAAGTATACATTTCTTAAAACAAGAAGGCGTTTGCTCTAAACTGCAAAAAGCCGAATGAAAAAATGGATCGAGCACTTTTTAACTTGCTATATAAAGAGTCTTTGCAAATGCAAATAATTTGAGTTATGTTGTTAGTAGCTTTTGTACAGTTCTTATAATTTTGTTTTGAAACAAAATGTAATTATAGAACAGCAGTTCCTTGAAATATTTTCTTTAAACAAAAGTACATACAACAAATTCAAAGTCCTATTAATCGATACTGCTTTTTCAAGTCCATAAGCATCTTTGTATGCAGTAGTCTTTGTTTTGTGGAATTGTAAGGAGACTTTTCCTGAAGTTCAGTGTTACCTATTTCTGTCCTTGGCACGACATGTCATTTTGGAGAGTTTTGTGTTAGTAACTTTTTTTTTTCTGTGTTCGGTATGAAGATTGCTTCTGTTTTGGTTTGTGTATTTATTAACAGTTGGACCATAGCCCATAATTTATTGTTCATTGTGTTGGCTGTGTTCATTACATTCATACACACTTTACACTGCATAAGGTGTTACTGGTACATGAACGAATGTGCATATGCTTATCTAGTCTATGTATTCAATATATGCTCATAACAATTCCACCTTGTTCAAATACAAGTTTCTCTCTTAGTATATGGTTAGTTGCTCATGTTATTTCTTTATTCTGAAGACATGGTTGAGAAAGAATATGCAAGAAATGTTTGTGGTTTTTTGAGGAGTTTAGTTAACTTGATTAAGTACATAGGTTTTGTGATACACGATCCTTGCTTTCATGATTATAATTTTGTAATTTGCCTAATGGAGTAAATACTCTGCTGGAGAGAAATTTTAATTATGATCTAGATGTAGGTACTTTCCCACTTTGGGAACCTCAGAATTATTCCTCCTCTTCCTGAATAAAAACTAGGAAGCTGGTGATTTGCATGCTCATTTCAATAATGGGTCAACAAGCAAACAAGATTTCTGTTATTCACTGGGATTACCCTACAGAGAAGGATTTCCCCTGTAGGACAGTTCAGTTAGTCCACTTATTATTAAAATTTTGTTTTAATAATATTTTACATCATGCTTAAGATATAACCTCAAAAGAATGCTCTCTTAAGAAATACATTCAAAACACATTTTAATGGATGTATTTTTTCATGTTACTCAGCCAAGAATATTTATGTGTCCTCAGATATCTTCTTCTATAGCTCCTCATTTAGATGTTCTCATTAATATCCTTCTAACGTTCTATTTGACTCACCCCCCCATCAAAGTTTGTTACAATATTCCCTACTGTCCCCTTAATACGTACTACAGAGCAATACACCACAGATGTAACTTTTCATGAGGAATCATTATAAACCATTTCTAATAAAGTTTCAGCCCAGAAACAGTTCTTCAGTAAAGAATCCTATGTCAATTTTTCTTGATGCCAGCATCTTTGTCATTCTAAATAAAATGTCAGCAATAGAAGAACTGACGACAGGAAAGATGCTTTACCCCTTTTCTTCAGCAACATGCTGCCGTGCTGATGTAATATAATAGATGAATTACATCACAGCATAACTATACAAAAAGCAATCTCCCCATGACCTATTACTGAAGGTAATGTGGGGTTAGAAAAAATGTAAAATTATAAAAGATTAGCATCAGAATATATACCCAAGTAATATCTTTCAGAAAGGACCAAAGGTAATAAGGAAGCCTTCAAGAATTGTCAAAGGAGACATTACAGTGGGTGTCTGCTATAGCCCACCCAATCAGGAAGATCAAGTGGATGAGTCCTTCTACAGACAAACAGTAACAGACCATTGTCCTCATGGGGGATTTCAACCACCGTGATGTCTACTGGAGGAACAATAAAGCAGGACAGAAGCAATCCAGAAGGCTTCTGAAGTGCATTGTTGATAACTTCCTGCTCAAAATTGTATCAGAGCCAATGAGGAGAGGTAGTCTGCTGGACCTCATACACCAACAAAGAGGGCCTCATTGTAGATGTGAAGATCAAGGCAGCCTTGGCTGCAGTGACCACGATAGAGTTTGGGATCCTAAGGACACAGAGTAGGTTGAGAAGCAAGCTCATGAAAAGAGATCTCTTCAAAGATCTGCTCAGAAGCATCCCTTGGGATAAGGCCCTGGAGAGAATAGGGTCCAAGAAAGCTGGTAAATATTTATGGATCACCTCCTCCATCTCAACAAATCAAAGTCAGGCAAAAATGCCAGGAGGCTTGTGTGGATGTGCAAAGAGCTGCTAGCCAAACTCAAACACAAAAAGGAAGCTTACAAAGGGTGGAAGCAAGGTAGCCTGAGATGAATACAGAAACATTGTCTGAGCATCTAGGAATGGTTAGGAATTTAATCTATCCAGGAATGTAAAAGACAGCAAGAAGGATTACTATAAGAACATTACTGACAAAAGAAAGACGAGGGAAAATGTGGATCCATTGTCAACAAGATGGGAGAACTGGTGACAGAGGACGTGGAAAAGGCTGAGGCACTGAATTCCTGAATGCCTCAGCCTTTACTGACAACACCAGTCTTCAGGAATCCCAGGTCTCAGAGACAAAGTAGAAAGACTGGAACAAGGAACATGTACCTTTGGTGGAAGGGGATCAGGATAGGGAATATTTCAGCAAACTGGGCATACATAAGTCCATGGGGCCTGATAGGATGCACCCACAAGTGCTGAGGGAGCTGTCAGATGACATTGCAAGACTACTTGATAAATTCTGATCAATCATGGCAGTTGGGAGAGCTTCCAAAGACTGGAAGAATGCAAATGTCATCCCAATATTCAAGAAGGGCAAGAAGAGTAAAAAGCAACCAGGAAACTACAGGCTGATCAGTCACCATGATCCCTGGGAACACGATGGAGCAGCTAATCCTGGAAACAATTCCCAGGCACATTAAGGACAAGAAAATAATCACGAGTAGTCAGCATGGCTTCACTAATTGTAAGTCATGCTTGACCAACTTCATAAATTTTTCTGATTAATTGTCTGACCTGGTAGTTACAGAGCAGTGAATGTTTTCTACCCGGACTTCAGGAAGGCCTTTGATACTGCCTCCCATAAGATGCTCATAGAGAAGCTGCTGATGTACAGGCTGGATGAGCAGACAGTGAGGTTGCTTGAGAACTCTCTGAATGGCCAGGCCCAGAGAGTGATGAACAGTGGCACAAAGACTTCTTGGAGGCCAGTGACAAGCTGTGTACCCCGGGAATCAACACTGGTTCTGATCCTGTTTAACACCTTCATTAATGATCTGGATGATAGGGCAGAGTGTACTCTTGGTAAGGAGAAGAATCCTCAAACTGGAAGTGGGTGATTTACACAAGGGTACGCTGGCAGTCAGAGGGACCTTGGCAGGCTGGAGAAATGGGCTGACAGGAATCTTATGAAGTTCAACAATAAATGCAAAGTCCTACACCTGGGGAGGTACAACCACATGTACCCATATATGCTGGAGGACAGTAAGCTGGAAAGCAGCTTTACAGAAAAGGACTTAGGGGTCCTGGAGGGATACCGAGTTGACCATGAGCCAACAATATGCCCTTGCGGCAAAGGAGTCTAATGGTATCCTGGGCTGCATTAGGGAAAGCACTGCCAGTAAGTCTAAGGACGTGAAACTTCCCCTCTACTACAGCCCTAGTGAGGCCAGTCCTGTGTCCAGTTCTGGGGCCCTCAGTGCAAGAGAGACATGGACATACTGGAGAGAATCCAACCAAGGGCCAAGAAGATGATGAAGGGACTGGAGCATCTTTCCTACGAGAGTCCTAGCTGAGAGACTTGGACTGTTTAGCTCGGAAAAGAGAAGGCTCAGGGTGGGTCATGTTAATAAAGTATATAAAAACCTGAAGGAGGGTGCAACAGAACACAGATTCAGGCTCTTTTCGGTGGTGCTCAGTGACAGGACTGCAGGCACTGGGCACAAACAGAACACAGGAGGTACTGTCTGAACATCAGAAAACACAGGAAAACAACAGAGAGGTTGTGGAATTTCCTTTGGAGATATTCGAAAACCATCTGGACATGATCCTGAGTGATCAGCTGTAGATGCCCCCGCCCGAGCACGGAGGTTGGGCAGGATGACCTCCAGAGGTCTTTTCTACCCCAACTGTTCTGTGATTTTGTGATATTGATTGAACTGTTAGGAAGTGAGGAACTAGCTCTAACTTGGTTTGGCTTCATTTTATAGATATCCCCAAAATGTGACTGGCTTGAAACATCTACCACCACTGGAAATTTTAGTTGTGCAGTTCTGAGGCAGGAGCAGTCACGCATGTAAACTTGATGTAGTTAGCCATAATATACACACAAGCAGGTTTTTGCAGAAGCACATCAAGTAGTCTCCTTGTCAAGAGTCATCTTCTTCATCCATTCTAAACTAACGTCTGCAAGTTTTTTACATCACTTAGTGGCCTTATAGATGGTGCAATGTGTTTTTTTATGTCAAGAAAATAACTGCTTAGCCAATTCCTATTGAAGTGATTAATGAAAATCAAGAATTGTTCTAAAGGATCTGTTTCAGTGTGTGCGAGTACTCTGTACACATGGGAGCTCAATCCAGGCATTCATGTGGTTACGAAAAAAAAAATTGTTGCTCAGTTCCTGTAAAATATGTGAGGAAAATAAAAACTCCCTTGTGATTTCTTACTTTAGCTAAGGATAACCAGATTTTAAGTGAAGAAATGTTGATTTTTTTTTTAGTTCTAAAATTTGTTGTAATTAGTTTCATTGTCATTATCTATAACTACTAATTAATCAGAATAACATTCAGCATTAGCATTGAAATGAATGTAGACTCGTAAAGGAGAAAATTAAGTTCAATTCTTAAAAAAAAATAAAGATATCGATTTTGTTCACTCTTAGTCACAGATAGCTGTGATTAAATTTTAATTTGATGTCAAATTACACACTCAGTTACAGCATGCTGACTTCCAGAGTACAGCTTTACTTACTTCAGAGGAATTTCCTATTTAAAAAAGGAAGTTTGTTCTGTACCATTCTGAAGGTTTCCAAACACAGATTCAGCTCAGCTCACTTGCACAAAATGAATCGCAGTAGTAGCCAAAAAAATTTTATGGTGATAGCTAAAGGACTGTACAACAAAGTGATTTGAAATGTTGTTACTGTATTTATAATTGCATACAGTGCGCCTTCTAAATTTTTAGCTGCTAACTCTCAAGACCATTTCATACAAAACTGTCTTTGGCTGCCTGGGTTAAGTCATAGCATCGCGGATAGATAGCACACAAACATTGCTCACTTTTGTGTAAGACAGCGTGCGAGTACAGACACATGGCTAGCGTTGCGTGCAGTCCTCTTCATGTGGTGGTGTACTGGTCTGAGAAGGCACAAATATCCAGCTGTAGAATCAGGGCCGGAGGGAATATCTCAGCCTTTTCACCTCTCAGTGAGAATTATAAAGGAGAAATATTATATTTACACAGTAGAGATTGTGGAACAGTGGATAGTCGCCAGTTCACCCTACAATACAAACACAGTAGAAAAGTTTTAGGAAGCATTATCTAAAACCAGCATCCTTCTCGTGGACAAAACCCCATGACCTCTCCTCCTTTGAGTCTCCTGCTCATGTTATCCTCTGGATCATCAACTCCATAAAGCTGCCATCCACTTGGAAAATTACTTCTGCCATTCAACCACGGCAGAGCATTTTTACTCACTGTCAGCTCAGCTAATCCTATTGAATTAATGGTCTAACAGACCAGTTTTGCTGAAAGGATGATTGGACAGGGATGTTATGTCTTCTGATAGTAACTGAAGCCTGATTTTGCAGCCTCTCGTATGGACATAAATGACCACACAAAGCACGGCACAACAAAGAATCAGATTTATTGGGCTAGTTTCTACTCTCATGTACACCAAAACAAGCAGAAATAATTCTGAAAAATCTTTATTCTTCATTTCACAACTGTTTCATAAAGAAGTTGTTGAAATAAGTTATTTTAAGAACTTTTCAACTTAATTTCAAAACAGATATTCTTAAAACAGAAATACCTGTGTCATCCTGCATCACTTCTATAGAACATATTCTGTTCTTGCCATTACTCGTTGCAGCCAGAAGAGTTAATTCTCTAAGAGAGGTTTTAATGGGAATATCCTGAAAATATATTTTCCTGCCATGTACCCAGCAGGGCTAAACTGGAGAAAATCCAAAGCAATAATAATAGTGCTGCGAAGAAAAGAGGAGTTATTTTCAGATGTACAGGTCATGCAAAGCAGACCCTATACAGTCAGTCCTTAATTCCAGTCAGTCTATCCAGTCTCTGTGACAGGAAATAACACACCTAGTGATTACAAGGAAGAAGTCTAAAAGCACAAGACAAAGTAAAGTGTGCAAATCCCAGAGCTTTTCAATGGAAACTGAATGTTTATAAACCAGAGAAATAGTCCCAGAGGCTAAATGGAAAAAGAGCAGCAGTTCTTCATAATATCTGGTTGCTGAGTAAAATACACAGATTTATATTGTATTTCATTTTCTGCTTAAGCAAGAAAATTAAAACGTTGGGGAGGGAGCATGGTTCTTTGACTACCTTCACTTATGCAAATGACTTATTTCTCCTTTCTTTATCTCTATTATTAATAATACTAAACTCAACTATTAAAGAAATGTTGATTCCTGGTTGTGTTTACTTCAGCCATGACACAGGTGCAAGAACACTGTCCCAGAGACTGATGCAAATTTTAAAGCATTGACATATTGAAAGCAGATGTGAAGTTTGGTATGGCTGAGACTAGCCAGACCCATTTTGAAGAAAAAGAATTAAATTTAATGAGGTAGCAAAATAAGGCCAAAGTCAAATTTCTTGGGATTGTAATATAATTAAATGTAGTCACTTTTATATCTACATCATGATCTCTCCCTTGAGTCAGCCCAAGTTTATTTAGAAGTATGGTAAAAATTACTAAAAGAAGAGGACAAATAACTTTCCAAAAATGTAATTTCTAGGAAGTAGTTGGGGAAAAGGTGATCTAAGTATCAAAGATGTGCTTATTTGTTAACTGCTGTGGCTCCAAAGTAGCACAAGTCTATTCAGACTATATTCAGATATGTATATCTATATATCTGAGTCTATTCAGACAATAATCATAGATTAATAGCATTAAACTAAAGCAGTGTTGAATTATTTCATGTTTGCTACACTTGTGGTGATAAATGATAGAAAAGTGATAAAGGTGCATAGGAATCAAACAGCACCAAAGCTATTGATTCAATTATGTCTTGATTTTGATTATCTTTGTCATCTGCAGATGACTGGAGAGGGCCTTAGAAAATTTTACAGGGTGTAGGAGTAAATTGGGGGTGGGGGAGTTTTCCCATTGGGAACAATAGAAATGGTTTGTCAGAATGATTTTTTGGGGGCCCATTATATTTGGCTTCTTCCTTGGAAAGATTTCTCGGTGAGCTCTTTGTGCAGAGATTGGTTCTGAGAAAACAATTTATTTGAACAGTTTTGTGTTTAACAGACTGTCAAAGTATTTGCTGCTGTTTATGCTTGTTTTCTGTTCTCATTGAGAAAATTCATAGGTTCATACATGGCCAGAATATAACTCTATGAAAATATTAACCTGACCTCCTGAATGGCAAAAGGCACAATTTCTTCCATGATTCCTACAGTGCAGCCCGAAAGCAATGACTGACATACAGCTTCTGTTAGACAAAGGCGCTGTCTTTAGACTTCGGGGAAGAATTTCACAGTATTCCCAACGCTTATTGTATCTTTATCGAAAACTTTCATCTTATTTTCAGTTTGAACTTCTCTGAATCTTGATCCCAGCATTTGTCTGGTTGAGAGGACTTCCAGGTATCGTGAATGTTTCACCTGACATTGATAGTTACAGACTGGGTTCAAGACACCTCTTAATCTTTCTTCAGCGTATTCAATAGATTGAGCTTCTTAGGGCTTTCATTGTAAGACGTGGTTGCTGAGATTTCTTAGGTTTTTAATACCATGAATGACTGTGGGAAAAGGGTTTTTTTCCTGAAACCTCTTTCGTTTTTTACTTCCTTTTAAACATATGAGCACTGGAACTAAAAACAGTAATGGTTTTAGTTATGCTACAAGAAGTAATGCTATTTTTCTGTTTCTATTTGTTATTTCTTTGCCTGTGCATTCCAGACTTGCACTGCCCCTCTTAGTTGCTGCTTCACACTAGGAGCTCATCTACAGTAACTTAACTAAAATTATCTTGTCATTATTTCATTCTCAGTGCACTTGGGATACATAGCACTGTCTAGCAAAGGTGGCCTTGAGTAAATTAATGAATGTTAGCAGAATTTACAGAGGTGTACTGAATTTGGGCTGCCTTGTTCAAAACTGACAGAAACCTCTGTTGTGCCCTAATGATTCTCATTTGGCAGAAAGCCTTGTCATCATTTTTGGTCAAGATAGGTCTTCTGTGCTCCTTTCTCTCCCGAGGCTCATACAGGGCATTCTATAAACGAGCGGTTCTTCACAGAGATGCAGCTAGGA
>NW_010400697.1:44829-53441 GCF_000710305.1 Buceros rhinoceros silvestris | reverse complement strand
AGCGGTTCTTCACAGAGATGTAGATAGAAAATGGAGCTAGAAGAGAACCAAACTCCTGTGATTCTGAAATTTCCCCCTTCCACCAAAAAAATCAGTGGAGTCCCTGTTATATTACACTTCTATCCACTGCACTGGAAGGTTCTCTGAATGGGTACACCCAAAGCTGTTTGGAGTCTGGAAGAAGCTGCACACTGACTTCAGACCTAATGGGGCCTTGTGGAAATGTAGGAAATCGTGGGCCCTCTTCAATAGATTCTAATGAATTTTAAGATTTTGCAGACGAATCCCAAATTTTATTCCATGAAGCCCAGCTGTAGGGAATGCTGCTGCCCTGTTAACTCAATATTCAAGCAGAAAGCTGCAACAGAATCAGAGTTCTATGCTAGGTGTCTTTATAATACATTTCTAATTATTCATAAATACAGTCAATAATTGCAATCAATACTTACGGTAGTTTTCAAAAGTACATTAAAAAAAAAAAAACAACCAAAAATGCTCATGGAATTTTTCAGGTACATATCGCTTGAGAAGACCAATGCTAATAGCCACAGATTTAGTTCAGCACTATTGAGACAATGACTGTTCGTGTTTTAGAGCATACTTTATAACGTACTTCATGTTTCCATATACTTTCCAAATATTTTCTTTTGAACCATCAATAAAGCAAGTTCTCCAACAATCTGAGAAAACGATGGGACAAATGTTGAGTGCAGTCCCATAGAAAAAGCTGCCTCTTGAAATTATATTTTTCAGTACAATATTTTTAGGCAGATAAATTTATAGATAAGTATACCTATGCATTATTCTTTATGAAAACAAAATATTCTATCTTAAATTTCTAGCCATCATTTTTATTGCAAGACACCTGGATAAAAGTAAACTTTATTTCAGGCTACTTCCCCACTACATGTACTACTGAATATTTTATGAAATTTCATAAATTATGTCTGTGGTATATTATACCTTTCATTGTTGCCAAATGTGATTTTGAACTATAATTTTGATGAGGGGAAAAAACCTCTATAAAAATGCCACTTCTATTATGCTATTTTTTACTACGTTATTTCTAGAATGCTGTTTCTGTAACTTCAAAATACTAATGTACCGTTTCACCTGTTTATCATGAAAATCTTATGTAATCATCAGGAGAAATATTGTGCTCTCTGTGTGGCTAAGGTGTAAATATTCTAGAAGAAGAAAAAATGTAATAGCAGAAAAAGCTACAAAGTATATAAAAATCACTTTTTTATTAAATCAAGGTTGCCATGAAATATCACCAAATGTTTCTTGAATTAATAAAAATATCATGTAAAAACATGATTCCCATATTTATATCACTGATTTTCATAGTAGTATGCTAAAATAATGAGAATTGGTTGGACTTTTGCTACAAAAAATATGGAGCAGATTCTGCTCTCAGCTCAGCAGGGACAGCCTGAGACGATTCATCTGAAGAAAATAAGCCAAATTTATAGGCTGTGTAAGTTTTATAGTTCTACCGATTTCTACCGTGTCATGCCAGATTTAAATCAACTGAATATTTGGCTCAATATGTGCAGTCAACAGCTCACACCAGTAGTGCTGAGAGCAGAGTTTGGCCAAAGGAATGAGGCTGTGCACACAGAAACGAGCAGTGCAGCTTAGTGTCATTGCTGTGGGCGGGGGGACGGTCCCGGAAATGAGCATTTGCAGAGAATGGAGACCCGCCTGGTTCTTCAGGTGAGTCACTTGGTGCAATGCGAAAACAGAGGGCGTTTCACATCTACTAGAAATCGTAGTGCTGAAGAGTCTGACCAGTAGTCCTGGCTGTAAGGCCATTCTGCTCCTTCGCTGTTTCACTGACAGTCCCCGTCAGCCCCGCGTCTCGTCCCTGGGCTGTGCGTTGGTGAAAACCATGGGTATGGTCAGCTGGTGCAGAAAGGCTAAGAGCCGTTCTGTGACAATGCTACAGCAGCTAGGAGATGGCACTGTGGGTCTTGAAAGCCTCTGATTCCACTGTTGCCAACAAAGCTACTCAATAGGCAATAAGGGCCTCCAGGGTGGCTAAATGTAAATGGGGGTAAATTCAGACTAAATCATCAGCAGTGACAGAAACGTGCAATATGGCTCTGCTCTCCTCCAGGTACATAAATTTTACACCAGGGCAACTGTAATGATATAAATACATTTAACTCCTGATTTAAATGAGGACAATTTTGTTCCCTCCAAACTGCAAAATTAAGACACTGATAGTATACATGGCTTTCAAAGAGTTCCTTTCTTTTTCTTTCTTTTTTTTTTTTTTTTTTTTTTTTTTTTTTTTTTTTTTAAAGAGTGGCTGGAGTCAGCAAAATGAATAAAAAGCAGAGTTGGTATTTGGGTTTTCTGGTTTCCTAGTCTCTGCTTAGAAGAATTGGCCATGCCAAGAAAGTGAGAAACAGGAAAGTCAAGCAAAAAACCATCTTAAATAAATAATAGTGCTCAATGCTTATCTAATGTAAAACTCTTATAAAGTACCATAAAGAAGCTGAACTAATTTTTTTCTTAGGTTTCAAATTTGTTGAAGATGGTTTAACTTACCATGACGAAAGCATGTGGAGGCATGAATTTTCATTGCTGTTTACTGGTGTATAGGGGTTTGGCTATATACTCTGTTTTATTCAGAGAGCAGGAATTCAATAGTTGCAATTTTATTTAATTCAAAATGTTTTGACAGTTTAATTTACCATCACATACAAGTTTAATCAGTCAGACATTTAGGGGAAGCTGCTCAGCTAGTGTAAATCTTTCTGGTGACAGTCATCAAACAAGACATACTGATCACTGCTTAGAACAGGGCCCATGATATAAACCAAAATATGCTAAATCCTGTAACCTGATGAGTTCAACCATCAGAGGCTGCCCGTGATGTTATTTTCAGAACTCTCCCTTTGACTCTGACCCCAGATCAACTGCACTGGGCTTTTAGTAAGTTCACCTGTTGATTTAAATAATCAGGTTAAGCAAAATATGGCCACCAGCAAGGGTGACGTTGCAGTATTTGTATCGCAGTCTACCAACGCTGCCGTCACCGGGACTAGATGAGGGAGCCTGAAGTTACACTACAATTAAAATCTATTTTATTTTTTCATTAAGTTTGAGGGGGTTTGTACCTAAAAAAGGGAATTACTATATGCAGTTAAAGGAAGAAGGATCTTCCAGAGAAGTTTAGCTGTAAGTAGCTCTTTCTAACAGCCCAAATATCACTGTAATTTATACTGTGTATAGAACATCATATCTTTATCTTGTGAAATTGGGCGTTTTTCATTTTCTCACTGAACTTTATTCTGTTTGTTGATCTTCAGGTATTTACTCACAACAGACATACTGCTTTTCATATTTTTTTGTCTTTTCAGCCTCTTACTTTCCTAAATGCATGAAACAGTATGCACCCTTTGCACCTTCATTACAAACTAAAATTTCAGACAGTGAGATTTTAGAAGTCTGAATTTAGAGTATGTGCATGGAAAAAGTGATTTATAATACCTAAGCCATAGGTCTGACCTATGAATAGTACAGCTAAGAACAGAGAGACTTAAACTCTTAGTATTCATCACTTATAGTAGTTATTATTTATAAAGTGGTAACATTTTCAAATTATTTATTGGGATACAGCCTAGTTATGACAAGATTTTTCAGTGTTTTAAGGCATTAATTAGAAAGGCTATTCATTATGAAGAGTGACACATTCTGGGAGGAAATTGCTCTGTGCTATGCTTAAGAGCTATCGTTGCGCCCAGTTCTGAGTAACTTGTGTTATTGACTCCTGGTTTACAGTATATCCAAATCAGTTTAGATTGCCTTTCTTAATGGCACATTAATCTTAATGGCACCTTTCTCACATGAAAAGGAAGACTCCGTGAGAAACAACCTGTAAGGACAGAACTGAGCTGCAATTTGCAATTTTCTCTGAGTGCTCACTCCCCAGAAAATGTTGGTGGAGATGGCACAAACTGCAGGAAGAGATCTCCCAAACATTCAGACTTCTGTGTTATCACCCTTCCCCATTTCTTTGTTGGTTTCACAGAGTCCATCTCCTTAATTTCTGTGTTGTTTTTTCTTTGTTATTTTACATTTCCCATCTTCTGTCTCCCCTGAGATACCTTTGTGCTCTCTCCTATCCTCTTCTGAGTCAAAATCATAATGGGCAACAGAGACATACACTCCCTCAAAATCACCTACCTAGTGGAGGAGCTGAGGGCTGTAGATGCTAGCGTTAGAACGAAGACATTGAGCCTGATTCTTTTAAATTATATCCACTTCATTATCTCAATTTCTGGTCCCCTCTTGCTTCATAGGCTTTGGGGGAACCTTCTTTCCTGTGCCCCATATTAATGGTGGGTAGGGCCAAATTATTAAGCAGCACTTACTTAGGCAAAATGACTTTTGACCTCATCTGGGGGCAGAACCCATGCCTAAGGTTGCTGTGGCCTTTGCTAGCTATACCAGGCAAAGGATTGATTTTTCTAAAGATGTGCAAGTTTCTGATGCTGGCAAATGCTGTGGGACATAACCCTACAAATCTGAGTTATTCCAACCAATTTAAGTCACATTTTTTCCACAGTGGGTTTGGAGATATGACCCAATGACCAGTGAGTGCTTCAGTAATGAGTGCAGGATCAGCCGTGCTGCCTGTGGTAACATCTTCACAGGAAATTCTAAATCTTAAGTTATCTTGTTCAGTCTGTTTAATCTACTTCATACAGGTCATTAAGGAAAATTCAGAATGGGAAAAGAAGCAGATATAGAAGCAAATGAACTTAGAATCCCTATGACAAATGACCAATGGGCTTAAAATACATTGTTGTAATATCTTCCAAGAAGATCCTTAATGACTAATAATAATTTAACTTACAAAGAGCTGCAGTAAATCCTGTACAATATTTTGCACTTCGGGAACAGTTTTGTTTTATTTTGTAACATGTAAATTTTGTTAAATAGAGGAGACACTGCTTCCCTGGTACTTTTGGTTTTCCCTCTGGATCGTAGCAATGGAGCACTTGCATGTTGTGTTTGATGCCTTGCATGATGAAGACATGCAATGGCAAGTTCCAGTCTGCATGCTGCTTAATGAATGTTTTCCTTTTCTCTCCTTCCCTGTTATGTGCTTACAGAAGACAACTATGTGGAAGGTGGGTGCTTTCTACCTTATTTTCCTAAGCTCTTGTTTTTCCCTTCTGTTTAGTGGTTTTTTTTCCCCTTCTGCTTAATGTTATAAAAGTACACATATCATTCAGTACGGTAAGTTGCATTTTTTTTACCCATAAAGGTGTACAAGTTTATTAAATAAGTGTGATTCCTTTTTCCATACAGAACACAAGCAAAGTTCCGTTTTAATTTTGGCCTTATTGGTGTAATTCTAGATTGTCCGCACTGAAACAATAGGATTTATAATCGTATGACTGATACCACCCTTCAAAATCATTCAGGAGATTTGCAGAAGGTCTGATTTCTTCTCATGTTCTGTATGAAAAACACTTCAAACAACTATGTGTTTCATTAGTGTGGAGCAGAAATCCTCCCCATTAGAATGTAGTGCATGTTAAATACCTATCTTGTAATTGCTTAGGAAAATGGAAAGCGCTTTTCTTTCTAATTCTACAAATCTTGTTTACCATAATAGCCTTTACAGCACAAAGATTTAGGAAAAAAGTTTTTCTGCCAAACTTGTCAACATAACGCACTCTGCTTTTTGGACACTGTGAAAGAAGCAGCATGTGATTTTAATAATAATGTTGGTGTGTAATTAAGTCCCTTTAAAGAAAGTATGGCACAGGGCAGTGGAAACTAAAGCACAATGTCATCTAGCCTGAATATTGGTAAGTAAGTCTGTTAGTTGGTAAAACATGTGGCATGCATATATAACAGAGTTTTAAAGTACAGAATATGCCTCACAGATCGGTTATTGCGGGAATCAAAACTGTCGTTTTGCTTATAAGCCAAAAGAGATGCAGGTGCTTTTTTTTTTTAAGGGGCCTTTAAAAGTCTCTTTGGGTTGAATCTTTGCATACTGGATAAACAGTTATCTGTTTGAAAAATTACTTTATCTAAACTGAGCATTAACGTTTAATTTATTTTTTCCAATCCTTTTAAAACCATGCGAAGTGACTGCCCCAGCACAGTTCGGCCCAAGCTCCTGTAGTGATCCGCTGTGGGGCCTGAGCTGATTCAGGATTAAGTCATGGTGGGCCACTGCCGGCCTTCTCAGGGCCCGTTTTCTAAAGAAGTATCGGTACTGCATTTGTCTGTGCCACGGTATTCCAGGGCAAAGAGAGTTGCGCAGATTTAGCACACACGTGATGGTGTGCAAATTCATCAAAATATATGTTACCAGGAGGAGAAAGGAAATTTGAACAATTCTGATCCTTTAATTGTGTGTCCTGTCATGCACATACATATCAATACAATTTTCTCTTCATTGTGAAATAAAAATGTATTCAACAACACTGGGATAGGAATTCTGACTGAAAAGCATAAAAGCCTAGAAATAAATACCTAATCTTATGTTTGACCCGTGCCTAAAACTCTTACTGGTGTCAACATGAGTCTCAAATAACAATTAGGATCAGTATAACTAGATAAGGAGGTTCAATTTCATTTCACATATTAATTTATGCACGGCAATATAAGATCAAGCCCGGATAACAGTTAATCCAGACTTTACCTGAATCTATCTTAAAACTGCAGCCTTAAATTTATTTCAACACAGGTCTGGATAGTTACGCATGCATTAAAGTTACGAAGGATCTATATGTAAGAACGGAAGCATAGAGTGGTGTATCCAAAGCACCGTTTGGAAACTGAGTTAAATTATTTTTGTCTTTGATATCTGTGATATATAAGCGTCTCTGTAAGTTAAGCTATGTAAGAAAACAGAAGGGTTTAGCATTCACAGAATTAATTTTGTATATCTTGCTGGTACAAAAAAGCTATGTTCCATTCATTTTACTAAAATTGTGCTGGGGTTGAACATGTTCACTGCAGGTTTACCATGTTTAAATTTTGTTTTGGCCTGTGCTCTGCATGGAACTCACACGCCAAATTATGAAAATATCCTATCTTCATATCTGCTTCCACTGTCACACCCTGTGCCCCTTAACTCTCTCCTCTCAGAGCCAAGTTCAGTATAAAGATGAAGTGGATCACACCTGAGGCATTCCTACAAAATCTTGAATTCCTAATTCAGAAAGAAAAAGCTTTTATAATTCTGCTTACGAAGTAACGGTGCACAAATGAGTATTTTCAATGTATGATATGCCTATACCTGGCTAGTTAAGGCTAGAATTTTCCACGACTATCCCTTGTGGTATTCTCTATCACAAGCAGGCTGTCATTTTGAAAATCTAGCAGTGATTGCTATCACGGTACATTTATCTGTGTCATTTTAAACCACTCTGTGGATTGCACAGGTACAGTAATACTAATTCTTCACTCTTCCATAGCCTTCATCCATAGATTGCAAAAATTTAAATAAGGTAAGTATAATTCTGTGCTTTTAGCCAGGAAGTATAAGTAATCTTACTGCTTCGCAAAGGAAGTAACATACAGAGGCAAACAAAATGCAGTGTCCTGAGGAGTATTGTCAGTTTTTTAATTGATGGACGTTTGGTTGGAGCAGTGTATTCTTTTTACATTCACTTGATTTCCTTTTTTTGTTCAACAGCACTGTTAGTGACTTTTAAAATTCAAGTGGTTTCTATGATGTTTTCAAGAGGCACTTCTGCCATTTACCTTTTTTCAGATTATATAAGAATTGTATTTACAACTGTCCAATCTCACATACCATTTTTGAAAAAAATCTAGCTATCAAGCGGTGATAATCTCCTGAAGCTAGGGATTTTGTTTAGGTCCTTATAGCTAAGGACCTATATGCAAGCTAGTAAGAGGCTGCCTTCTTTGCAGTCATCTAGGAGACATGAACAGTGATTTGCTTCCTACCCTCCAAGAGCTGAAAGATCTAACACATCATGCTGAAAAGACACAATTTTATTAAAGAAAACGTTGTAACATTCGACTAGTTTTGCTTTCCCTGTCTTGAATACAGTTAAGACCAACTCGAAAGTCTGAGATTTCTTACCATAATTGTCAACACAAATAGTTAAAAGCCAAAAGATAGGTTAAATAATCACACGACGATAATAATACTTTGAGAAGACCATGCAGCAAGGGATCCAAGCAAGGACATTCAGCATCAAAAGAATGAAGCTTGACCACGGGTCTTTATAATTTGTGGATTCAGCAGGCCTCTCCCGCAGCAACACTTACAGACACGAAGACATTTCTACTCTCTTTCACAAGCTACAAGCTGCAGCACAGCTGTGTGATGTTTCCCAAGCCGTGCTGATGTAGGCATCCCTTCAGAATCACACTCCTCCTTCACTGAGGTTGCTGTAAGCCCCAGGTAATCCCACTAGCTGCAGGGCGATGTGTTTGGAAACAGAATCTGTTGCACGAGAGATGCGGCACATCATTTAACTGAGCATCTAAAAAGGGTAACCTTAAAAGCACTAATTCAGCCAAACCGTTGTTAATGTTTTTGGAACTGGTAAGATTTGGATTCTTGAGGACTGGCCGCAGTCCAGAGAATCTTTGAA
>NW_010400697.1:31069-44768 GCF_000710305.1 Buceros rhinoceros silvestris | reverse complement strand
AGAACCTTTGAACTGCCCCCCCCTTCCCCCCCCCCAATACTATGAGTCATTTGTGCACCCGATTTTCTTGTGAATTAGAAATCACAGTAACTTTCTAGGAAGTCTGCTTTCCAATAAAGAGCAGGATATTTTATTGCACAACTTCTTCATGTAAATTAATTTTAATTAATTGAAAATAAGAAAATAATGTATCATTTTCTGTAGTTTTGGAGAAGCAGAGCACATTTAGCACATATGCAATTAATAACTTCTAAAATGGATCCTGAACCAGCTAAGTTCAAAAAGAATAAGCGTATTTTTTAAACCAGACATGAATTGTGAAAAACGTATTTCTGGAAAAAATGTTCTTCCTACATCACATTATTCTCAAAATATAAGTATTCTTTTATTATCATGAATTAAAAACCTGAATATTTCTGTTTAAAGAGTAATGAAATTTGGCTCTGGTTGAGTGATTATCATTACGGATTTCTTTTTTGAATTGTCACTAGACCTATGCTGGTATGATTTGATTTCATCTCACAACACAAATATAAAGCAAAATCTGTTTCTCACATATTTATGGAGTAGCTTCCGAAGCTGTCACCTAAATTTTCTTTATTGCTATGTACTTTATATTGCATATGTAATAATTTTGCCTTCTCTGGAACAAATTCATTCTACTGTCACGTTTCACACAAGTAAGGAGGCATCCCTTGCATTATCATTTCAATGTGATGAAGAAATTTTATTTAATTACCTAAAATGCTCATTTTTATGAGGGGAAAAAGATCAGACCCAGCCCATTTTTCAGGTTTACACTTCTCCAGGTTTTTAACATCATTTCACATGTAGATGACGGGAGGTCCTCCCAGCAAAGTGTTCAAAGCAATATAATCAAAATATGATAAAGACAGATGGAATATTAAAGGAATTGGTTGGATTTGAAAGCATTCAATTATTTTCTGTCATCCCAACAACTGCACAGAAGAAGTACTCAATAAAACAGCACCCAGTGTTTGAATTGCAATTCTGTTACTCGTAGCCCAAAGCATTCCAACCAGTGGTTGAAAAATGCTCTTTGATTTCCCTCTGTGATACAGACATCTCATAGGAAACAGATGCCTGTCACAAAACATTTTTGTCACTGTGACAACACCACCTTCCCGTGCTCCCTTGTTCATTGCTGACTGTGCTCTTGTTTCCCTTCAAGGTCTGGCGCACCTGATGATGGGCGACCAAGGTATGGGCTCTGTTCCTTTTCCACTCTGCTTTCATTGTTTCTTGTTCTGTAGCTGCTTTGAATCCATCACTGCAAATGATGGGCAAATGCTTGAAAGCTGTCGTTGGCTGCAAATAAACACATGGTTTTAGTCCCATCTTTTCTTATTTCCTTTTTTTTTTTTGTTTGCTCTATAAGCTTTTGTCCTTCCTGCCTCCTCAACTCCCCCTCTTGCAATACAGTAACTGAAAAGAGGTGAGAGAAAGAAGAAGGTGATTAAGAAAATGTTATGTATGTATCAGAAAATACAATGATGGGAGAGTCTATAAAAGATAAACAAGGCACAAGAGCACTCTTCAGATAGCTCCTGGAGGAAGATACTCAGCTTGTCACATTGTACACCCTGAAGAGTCCATTTACATTAATGCATGGCTGATCGGAAATGTGCAGAAAGCACCTGCTCCTGGCTTCTGGAATGCTGAGAGTACAATTTTGCAACCAAACAAAATCAGTGGTTTTCAACTCCTAACCCATTGTCCATGTTACTTTTGTGTCACTCTTTCTTATCTAAGCATGGGTTATTTCTGTGTTTCTCTGCATGTACATGATTGGAAAAAATATAAACTAAATCCCTACTATGACACTGATTGCATCTCCATTTGTCTCCAGACACCTTATATTTTGTCTCTTCATGTTCAGATACTATTGCATTTACATATACTCATGACTCTTACTGTTGTTTCTCTCCTCTTCTTTATTCTCTTTTTGTCTGGAAATGCTTTCTTCATGGAACCATTTCACCAAATCCATAGGTAAAAGTAAAGGTATTACATGATTTTCTTTATTTTTTAATGCCATCAGTATACTCTAATGTATGTATGAGTAATGCAAATAAATGTAAATCTTTTAGCACCAATAACATGAGGTAGGTATGTTTTTTAAGTAAATATTTCATGGATATCAAGGTAAGGAGAAGTATCCTAAAGTACAGGCTGACCTTTTTTGAAGGTTGTCTATTGGCTTTGTGAGAGATGTAAAGCGTTGGCAGTGATAAAGGAGGCTACAGTTAGAGAAAGCATTCAGGATGAAATAACAGCCACATTTTGAGGTATGCATTTTTCTCTTTTCAAAGAATTTAGTCTAAACCACCAGTCACAGAAAAAGCACGATGTTGTTCAACAGAGACTCTCTGGAGATAATCTGTCCAGGGCCAGTCCACAGCTTGATGTAAGTTTTAAATCTGAATAGCACTGACTCCAGCAAGTCTCTGCTATCAGCTGAGCTCATTTGCCCTGATATTTTCCTTGTATATTAATCACTTTGGTTTGTACCTGACACAAGAATTGGACAAAAGAACGAGGAAGAATGAACACCAAAGAGAAGTGTGAGGTTTATTTCAGAATTTTTACTCTTTTTTTTTTTCCTCTTTCTTTCTTTCTGTAAAGAATACCAGCCATGTTTACTTTCTCCTGGAGGGAATATGCGCAGTAGGGTCAAGACTTTTCCTTACATTATTTATGTATAAATAAACACCAGGTTTTGCTATGAGGATACTTGTTCACAGACATCATGTAAATATATTTTTATGATAAGAAGTTGGTTATTAAAATCCATTCTATCTGTCTTAGGTGTATGAATAATACAGTTCTAATTATCTTAAGCATTTGTCAGGGTATGCCTGCTCTTGGTATAAATCAGAAATCCAGTCTGCACAGTCATACTTTACTAACTAGTTAAATCAGAAACAACCTTTGAGGTTCCTCGGTGTATTGGCTGATTTGGTGTTTCCACACCTATAAAGTTCATTTTATGCAAAGACGGTAATTGCAAACCTGTAGTGTCTCATTCCTCTTCATATCAGACTCTGAAGAGGCGGTACCTGGCTATAGGTGGGTGCTATTTAAAGGGTTATGTGTACTCTGGAGCTGTAAATCTTCTTGCTTAGGTTTTAAGTAAGTAGAATGAAAACCAGTCTGCTGATTTCTTTGTTTCACAGGATTATTTTGTTTGTTGGATGCTGATACTTGTGTTTTTCTTAACAGTACCTTGACATCCTTATTACTTATTACTATCTTATTCCCTAAGACTTCTCTTGGGTGGAATTACCTTAAAATGACATTTTATAGTAACTGAACCTTGATGTTACAGATAATTTTTTAAAATATTAATGAATTATTTTTCTAGATTATTCTGTACAGAAAATACGTGAGGTAGTATGTAAAACACTGAAGGTTTTCTTGTATAAAAGGTCGAAAACAAAAATATTATGAACATATATTATTAGTAGTTGATCTGAAAAGCAGATTTTAACAAAAAAAGGTGTAATTACAAGTATTGTGCAATAGGTAGGCATTTATATTTTTATTTAAAAGGATTAGCAATTATTTTCACCAAAAAATTACTTTGATATATATTCTACATTAAGTGTTTAATGATGTGCCATGTGGCATAGTCACCAGTCATTTAATCCTTTGACTACATTTTTCTTTTCATATTTTAATTTTTTATTATATTTTTCCAATTTATATGGGAATACCGATTACTGTGTTTTGATAGTCTCAATACTTCTGTAAATATAACGATGTATATTTGTTCAAATGGAGGGAAAACATACAAAGTCTAGTTGCTTGTAATAGGAAATAGCCCTTGATACTCAACCATGTCCTCAACGAGGAGAAAATGACTTCCTTTTATTGACTATCCTGAGACTACGCTGATATTGGCTACTGAAACATGCGACCTTGAAACAGTTGTGCTAACACACATTTGTAACACGTGGCAGTATAACAAAGTAAGAGGGTGAAGAGGGAAAAGAGCAAAGGGACGAAAGAGGAGTCGGCATTGAATTCAGTTGCACCTATTTAAATCTTTCATTAGAAGTTCAATTCCTTTAGACATAGGTGAGGTCAATAACAAAAGCGATTGCAAAATTCTGACTGATCATAATTATGAATTAATCCTTTTTTGGAAATATAAGCAGTAAACAATTTAAGAAGCTTTAGTATGTAATTTGCCCTGAGGAGTATAAATTGCTGAAGTATCACCATCTTCTTTACTTGTGTACATATAATTAGGGATTCTGGAGAAGGAAAGAAAAAAGGATGTACCTTCAGAATTAGGACAGGATGTTGACAGGGCAGGGACCTGGTGTTGACAGAGGAAGGAGGGGTGAGGCAGCCTTTCCAAGTGGGCAAGCAATACAAAATTCAGTACAATCTCACTGGATGCACCTGCTATTTGTCATTCACTTGTAAATATGAATGTCATTCGGTTGGGATATTCTGAATCATTTCCCTGTAGAGTTTATTACTGAAGCTTTATCAATATTAACAAAGCTGTCACTGCCCCTTTGAGAAAGGCAAAAGCAAAGCTCAGAAGATGGCATGGTCCTGAGACATTTGTCAGTACTCGAGGTCACATAGCTTGATCTATGTACAAACTCAGCTGACATAAAGGAGGATATAACAAGACGACAAAAGTTGGTGTAGAAATTTGTCTCATAACTTTAGAGCTATACAAAACTCGTTTCCTGACCCATTGCTCTTTTAAATACTAAGCCCAATTCTAGGAAGAGATGCAAGCTTTTAGTTGTACTGGCATTCATTTATTTTCTGATAAGCGTGTGTTCAGAAATACTTAGGAATTGCTTTTTTTTTTTCCCCTGGAAATCACCTACCTGTATACAACTTTACCAGTAGACTTGTCATAGCTGTGGTGGTGAAAAGACATAGCAAGGTAAGGTTTGTATATGGGGCTCACGTTTTTATGAGACCACTTCAATATGCTACTCAGAGCAATTATTTGAATTTGAAGTAAACCTTGAAGTCTGCTGCTCATACATAACAGACATGAGAAAGCATTTGTTTGCCCAAAACTAATTTGTGCCCAAACAAATTTACGCCCCCAAAATTTTGTCTGCTTTCTCCAACTATCATAGGTGGTGTAGTAGACCTCCCGGTTCTACCTACAGGCCTTACCTCATCAAAAGTTAGTACCTCTTGGATTTCCTTGAAGAACTATTTGGTAATGATTAGTACTAAGATCACATGGCAACTAATGTAAAACACTCCGTTTCTTTATTTTTTCCAAAACATTTCTCTCTTCCTTTTCATTTTCTTGTGATAAGTAATGAAAGGGATTTATAATTCAGTTACTATAATATAAAGTGATGTGTATTACCTTTTAATACTGCGTTCTCTTAAGCCTATACATATTTATACCTACAGTTTATTTCTATGTAAATATTCTATGTAAATAACCTTGGACTATATATATTACTCGTTCAATACTTAAACACTGTGTTTGTACTTCTGTTCTATTACTTTAGAGATTATGTGCAGCTTTAAATCATACATGAGTCGTTCCAGACCACAGCAAACTATTAAAGGAAATCTAGCTGAGCAATAAGTGTTTCTACAAAGAGATTGATAGTACAACTGCAATTTATTATATTAGATAACAGGCCTTTGATGTGATGGTATTGGTATACTGTGCATAAATGCTGAAGAAAGACTTCACAACATCCATTTTACAGATGTGTCAAATTCCTTGCCGAAAAAGGGCAAGTTTTGAATTGCACAAGCTATCGTACAGTGCCTGTAAAACCGAAGTGACACCACTAATTTGTTAAGTATCAGTTACACAATTCAGTTGACAACTGGAGAAATAGGGCACTGAAAAATAAAAGCAATCATCTAAATAAATCTTTAACCAGTCATGAGCATTAAAATGGTACGTTATAGCTCAGTAATTATGTAGTGCTTGTGTCATGCAACACAAATATTACCTTGTGCCAGTAACCTCCCCTAACATCAAATTATGTGGAATTCAGTCAATATCCTCAATGCAAGCACAAGTTCATCTTATTGTGATGACTTCATTTTTACTCTATTTTTGAAGAACTAAAGTAGTTTTGGACTCTTACACTCTCTGATCCTCCCAGGGATTGTTGTAAAGCCTGTCCTCATCTACTTGTGTGTGTGCTGCTTCAAAGTGGGTCTGGAAACCATGCATCCTCCTGCCTGCTTCGACCTGAACCCCCAACAGTCCAGAAGCCCCATTAGCGCTTTGCTGCCGCACTGAGCTCTCACACAGCGGGTTTGGGTTTGGCTCGGTGCCCTGCTGACGGGGTTCAGTGACAGCCTTCTCAGCTGCGGCTGCCTTTTCCCCGGCGAAACACGGGTGGGGGGCTTTCTTGGCTCTCCGTACTTATTCACAGAGCCATACATCCGTGTGATAGCAGCTTATTTTAAAGACTTACTGCTAGAAACCAGCTAAGTTAATTCAGGAGTTTTACACAGAATGCGGTTGCCAAGCTTGGGCAATTGAAATTATTTCTAAGTGACATTACAGTAGAAGAATGGATAACCTGCATTTCCCTGCTCAGTCTCATAGTTGCTTCTACTGATAAAAAAGAACAAATCAATAGCATTTAAATATTTGTTCTCCATTTAACAAGTCCCAAAACTTCTGATAGGCATATTTAATTTACAAAATGATCAGCACAAAATTTAAAAAAAATTCTATATAAAAACCTGATTTTTAAAATCTTTAAAGAAATTAAGGATCTGTAAGTATTAAGCTTCTCAAAGTTCTCCAAAGAACAGTAACTACACATTATATCTGTTCCATAGTGATTTTTTATCCCAAAAGCCTCATATATATAGTTAAATAGTGGCTGATGTTCACCAAAAATATTACAGTTAAGTTCTTGTGTCTAGCCCATCCACCTATGCCTACATGTATATGTTCCAATAAATATTTTACTATCTATCATTATATTTTTATGGTTAATCTGTTCAATTTTTTAAAAAATACCATAGTGAATAATACATTAAATGTTTTAATCAGAAGGGTGGTATCTTTATGTATTTAAAAGTTATGCTGCATTGAAGCAAGTAATTTACTTGCACTTCAATGGGTGAGCAAGCCTCGAATGTGGCATTTGGAGCTGCAGATTTATCTTTATGTTGAAATGTGATCAGTTAATGTTCCCTGAGGAGAAAAATGCAGCAGAACATGACTGTTGAAGAAGTTTTCTTTCTGAAGTAAATGGCTCAGAAACCCATCAACATCAGGACCAGAAATTCAAATTCTGTCAAGACACATATGACCAAAATTATATCTGAGATAGCTGATTCCTGATCAGCAGTATGAAGAGAAATTGTAAGGATCTGCTGTAAATATCAAGAAAACAATATGAAGAAAGGGGAACACATTTATTTTAAAAATGTTCTTTTTCTGACATGAGTCACCACCTAATAGTGTCCAATCCATGCCATGAGTTCTAACACGTTTCCACTACCAAAATAAAACATGTACCATATTCTGAATCATTCTGATGTCACTCAAAATTGTCATGTATCATATATACATATGTATATATGTCATAGGTCCCCTGTGGATTCAGAGGAAAGAAAATCTATGTGGAACTATGAGGGATTTTGTGTAAAAACCCTGTTATAATTGGAAAAGTGTAGATATCTGCTTGGAACAGAGAACATTGCAGTATAAGATAGTATGTGTGGAGTATTTTGGCTCGACACTAGACGCCACTTCTGAGTACAGGTTTCTTCAAAAGACGGGTATGCTGACAGATTGCCTTTCAAAATAATATCGAAGCTCTTTCAAGATGAAGGATAGATATTTCAGGCCAAAAAGTAGGTGGGGATATACTGAACTTGGGAAGCAGCAAAGCTGTCATTCTGAAGAGGTATAAGAAATTATTTAAGCAGGTAAGCAATAAAGAAAAAGGAAAACTATGCCTCTCTTCCTTAAAGCAAACATTTCTTTTTATGTGTATATAAATATAAATAGTAAATGAGAATTAAAAGCTGCCGCGATCTGTATTTTCTTTGCACAATGAAATTCCACAGGAGTTTCATACAAATGCATAGGCATTTCCAACAAAGCAGATTTCGGAGAAGTGTATCCCTTGGATATCCTGAAGAATATCCTGGAACCTTCTCCTTTGCACCTTCTTTTGATATCTGAATTTGACATTACTGAGCCAAATACGTTGTTAAGAGTAACACTAAGGATTATAGCTTCGCTCTAGAATTGCACTACAGCTAAGATTTTCCTAGGATAAAATTCAGTCTCTGAAATCTACAAAAGCAGCTAACTAAATCAGCCTAGCAGATTGATTTCTATTATTTCAGTGAAAACTGTAAGTAATTGGAGATTATTTACACCTCACATACAGCAGAAGTCTCAACTGACTTGAACATTAATCCAATCAGAATCGTGCTCAGTGGAGTTTCACCAGTTAAGTGGAAAGCAACCAGAGCCCCAAGGAGGAGTATTTTCAAACATCTCTAATATTTGCCGACATGCAGGCTTACTAAATTCAGGGGTAAACTTTGTCACAATTGCTAAAGAAACTGAATTTAATGAAAGTGAAGAGCTCTGAAGAAAACAACCCTAAAATTGTACTGCTGTGACGGAAAATGTGGACTGTGCACTCCAAATGCACATCATAATGATAATTTTCCACCGAGAATGACTCCCCACAAAAGAACTGAAAAAAGATTTTTAAATAGTCTGGTCAGAATCAATTGTTCTTGTAGAAGCAAGAATGCCGTGTACCAATTTTTAACCTACTCTAACTCTACAGTAAATGTCTAGAGCTGTAATAACATGCCAAGCTACTTGCAAACAACAAAAAAATTGAATTACCCCATCTCCTTTAAAATAGTTTAATTAAACAATATGATTTGTGCTGATGCTGTGATATGTCTCTTTCCCGAAATTCAAAGCCTTCTATAACCCTGTCATTCCTAATTGCTTGAAGGTTGCATTCTATCTTCACTTCAGGGACTGCCCAGAGCAATTAAGTATCAGTAGAACAGTGAAGATGTGCAATGAACCTGGAAGTTCAGGAGGGGAAGACTTTAACAGAAACTGAGTACGGACCATTTTCTATGTAATTCCACCTTCACCATTCTTTTAATATTTTTCATACATACCAGCCTGTTATCCAATTATCTTTTTTCCAGACTCGGAAGTGATTGAATCTCTTTATTGAATTCATTTTGTCTAGTGAAAGAAGTGATTTTTCCCCCACTTACATGAGCTACATTTGGGAGTTCTTCTGTTAGCACCCACCTACACTAATTTTCTGAGCAGCACTGTTCGCATCATGGCATTGACCTGGGAGGCTTCTTTATATTAGGGGTGGGAGGAAGTAAAAGCACCTGGGTCTAATGCCTTTCATCTGCCTTTGCATATTCTTCAGGCAGAGGGAAGTCTGCTCAGAAAGCACAATTCAGCAGTAAGTGAGTGTAAGTCTGTAAGTTTTTCGCTGGAGTTACCCTTAGTTAATAGGGCTGGCATGCATTTCGTACCGTGAGCCATTGCTATCCCATTTTGAGGAGTATCCACCCAAAGGAAAGGAGGCGAAGTATCTTCCCATGACAATTAATAGTCTGCTTCTGAAGCATAACTGCTAGCTGAAAACCCTAAGAGATTGGTGCCAGCTACATTGGTAATTATGTGACCCCACTCCCACCCAATAACATCTCTCTCTAGTTTTAAAAATTAGAAATAATTTACCTGATCTCACACTTCATTGAACCTTTAGGTTCAATTTTTATCTTTATTAGGAAGAACTTGGACTATATCAAAAAGGTGCCAGATAAGTGTTTTCCACCTCAGAAAAAGAGCATTACAGGCACTTTGCTGATAATGTGAGCTGCTCCTTTGATTTCCTCATTTAATGGCTCTGCTTAACAACTTGGTCTTGAAATGTACTACACTTAGTATTTGACAAGTCCATAAGGAATCTTAAAAAAAAAGCATCACCAAGACCAGTTACAGGCAAATGACCTTTGAAAACTATATTTGCTTGCATATGATATACTTAATGTGATTTTGCCATTGAACTGGTGGAAAACAAAGCGTAAATTAGTTTTAGAGCCAAATGCCCCTTTGTCAGTGCTGTTTGCACTGTGAACGGATGCATCCTTTAAATGAATATTTGATATTATTTGGATTAACTGCAACTACTGAATAGTTGTTTCAATTTTAGAAGAGTTATTTGGGTGTAATTATATTGAACTGTAACACTGGTAAATGTTTACATCATCACAAAGATGATGTGAGAGTTCAAAAAATTCTGATTCTATTTTAATTTAGTCTTCGCATACCTGAACCCCCCCACATGACTGTGGTACGAGTCCTGACCTAGGGCTCCCATTTCACCTGAATACTTGCACAGCCTATAAATTTTGCAGGTATACCCCAAGGTTCTTACATCATTATGAAACTTCGAACACATGTAAATACAGCTCTGTCTGTATCAGTCATGAACTGAATTTTGGTATTCTTAGCAGACTTTTCATCCCTAGAGTTCTTAGCAATAGATTATTCACTGTGAATGGATGCATCCTTTAAATGAATATTTGATATTATTTGGATTAACTGCAACTACTGAATAGTTGTTTCAATTTTAGAAGAGTTATTTGGGTGTAATTATATTGAACTGTAACACTGGTAAATGTTTACATCATCACAAAGATGATGTGAGAGTTCAAAAAATTCTGATTCTATTTTAATTTAGTCTTCGCATACCTGAACCCCCCCACATGACTGTGGTACGAGTCCTGACCTAGGGCTCCCATTTCACCTGAATACTTGCACAGCCTATAAATTTTGCAGGTATTTTATTATTTGCAGGTTCTTACATCATTATGAAACTTCGAACACATGTAAATACAGCTCTGTCTGTATCAGTCATGAACTGAATTTTGGTATTCTTAGCAGACTTTTCATCCCTAGAGTTCTTAGCAATAGATTATTCAAGTAAGGATACTGTCCATGACTTTAACTGTATTATAAGTTTTGGAAGAAAATTTGGACTTCAGAAAATAATCATATAGAATTATCTAAGATTGGAGCAACAAAGGTAGACTTCAAAACTAGTAATTTTATATGATTCTTGTAGGGCATATTTATCTGTATGGAATTGGTATGTTCATACATATCCATACATCCTTTAATAGACAGAGGAAACGATCTATGGCAAATCTATATTCTGAACATTACATTAAGCCACCTGAGTCCCACTGTTAGTGTACTGCCCCATACCTCCTCAGGGCAAAAAAAAGGAGATGTTTAGACTGCTGTGAAGAGGATATATTCCTGTATTCCAACTGAAAATATTGAGAAGCGCTTAGTACACAGAGTAAAACATAGCTAAGTCATTCTCAGTTCTAAAGGATAAATTCCTCAACAATTTTTAATAGCATATACACATATAACATACCTACATGTAGCTGCATTCAGGACATAGGCGCATACACAGATAAATAAAAAAGCCCTGAAACCATTCAGTTCAACTCTACTTAATGTGTTTACTTCTCATAAATGCCTCTGTCTCGAGTTTTCTATAATGAAAATACATAATAAAAATGACTGCTGTGTCTGCATCCATCAGTCACAACTGTGTGCCATGTATTCTCACTTCCAGGAAAAGACATGTATTTGAAATGAATATCTCCTCTGAAATAGGTGAGAGACCTATGCCTTGTTGTCCCTGAGATGGATAGTCTTGTTAAAGAAACAGATTTTTGAAAGTTCTGCATTGATTGAGCTATTATAGAAATAATACAAAAGTGTAATTAATATTTTCCTTTTCGGAACATCTAGGAGATCTGTATATCAACCCTGCATCTTTTAATAAGTACATATAACTCTCAGAAATGTACATATATCTAGGTCATGCTAATTACCCACCTTGGGAGGCAAGAACGTGCCTATACTTCTCTACCTAGCTGGCATACTCTTGAGACCCAAGTCAGAAGAGCAGGCTTCAGAAAACCTAAAAATACATTTCCTAGGTTCTTGGCCATTAAACTGCTTAAAGAGGAGGTCTCTCATATACTAGCTGACAGTCTGCAATTTGCATTATGCAGGAAATAAGACTAGGTAATCAAAACCCCCCTTATGGCCTTGAAGCCTGTGTATCACACATAAGAGATAAATTATTGTGGTAATTTAACATGTAAGAAAATTGTCAGACTATAAAACCAGCTACCTCAGTTTTAATTTACTAGGAATAATTCTGTCATATCTCCTGTATCAATGAGTCCCCCAAAACACCAAGTCAAGCTGAAACACTCTTTATGGACTAGCTGGAAAAAACATTCGAAGCATGCCCCTAAGTCAGAACGTAGTGTGAAAGCTGGAACATCGTCATGGAAAAGCTTCAAACATGTATGGAAGTGTGAATCAAAAGGAGATTAATCCTTCTCAGAGTTCAACATTTTGCTGTGAACATTTATTTTGAATACTTTAAATTCATTTAATCTGCAGTTAAACAATCTCATTTTCACGAACGTTTTGCCATTCAGTTTTTTTATTTTATGCAGACTCTCACAACACTTTTACAAGAGGGAATGGAGGTCTTCCAGTTATACAGGAAGAAATGAAGTTACCATGTTGTACAGTGTTTGCCACACCAGATAAATCTGGGCAAAGCATTTTTGTGAATTACTGTGTGGCAAAACTGAAGCATTTCATTTTTGCTCTTTGATACAGGGAAAAATGCTTATACAAACCTGACAAATTCAATAAGGAACAGAAAATGTGACCTAATCCAGAAAATATTATAAACCAGAGGCTAAAGCAGTCCCATAAGAGTACTCTGAATTAGGCAGGAGGCAGATTCAAACTCCTAAGACCCAAAGTTTTAATGTAAAGTCTTAACCTGGTGTTCCAATATTTAGTTTTTCTTTGAACCTCCCCATTCAAGTATATATTCACTGTGAGTTAACAGTCTTCTTTAGTTGCAATATGCCCACACAAAAGGAGAGGATGGAATCACAGGCTACTTCAGTGAAGAACTTATTATTCTACATCAGAATTATCTTTATTCATAAAGACTTCAAATACTTCCTTAATCTTCAGTTTTACTGTAGCCAGAAAAAGATCCTGTTATTTTCTAAAATTCAGGAAGACAAATGGGAGTTTATAGTTTCTCCCTGAACATATGAAAAAAGGGGTGGCTAAGGGGGGTGGTGTATTTAATTCGATGAAGTTAGAATATTTCTGGTTTAAAAGAATTCAAGACTTTTCCCTGTTAATACATGTTTACTGTCAGAGAGAAGGAGAAAAGCTGATTGTCGAGGTGTATCTTCTGTACATCATTACTGATGTTCGATTTCACACCTTGTAGACAGACAGACATTGGGTTATTAACGTCCTGGTTTGGATTGATAATTTATTAATACAATGTGTGAAATATATGAGTAAACAGCTGAATAATTGCCACGGGGGAGAATACAATAGCATATTCACTGGGATGGGGGAGAAAAGTCTCTACTACAATTTTGTTATTATTTTATTTTATTCACTATATATACAACATCTATGGATATATATAACAACATATGTGGAAACATCTCCATGTAGACAGCAGAAGGCCTATCTTTCACCACATCTATCCTCATTTTCAATTTACCTCTGCATTCTTAAAGGCACCCATCATATACTTGCTTT